>NC_091370.1:17360865-17411514 GCF_038502225.1 Cherax quadricarinatus
ATTGCTGCTGACCATAGCAGGATTTCAAACACCCTCACCTTGTAGACACTTGTGAGTCAGTCGTAGTAGGCAGCAGAGAGAAACAGGTCGGCTGTTGGCGCTTTCCATACTTCCCGTTATGTACGTACTACCAGCCTACGTGAGTATTTTTACCCATCCACGTATCGAAAACCCACATGACATATTTACTGCTAAGCAAACAGGAAGCTTGCCCATTTAACCTTCTCGGGATTGAACCCGAATTATTCGGCTGTGAGCCGACAATGTATCCCCGTGACTCACGAAATCATAACACGATTGCAAACAAACCACGGTACGGGTGGGGATTGAACCCACGGCGAGTGTGTCGTAAAACTCCAGGCCAGTGCGTAAGCCACTGGGCCAGCTGGCTACAATAAGATTCATCCAACAAGGTATAATTATACACCATAGGGAGGTTAGCGTGGGCCACCACTGTGACCACAAATGCAAGTTTTTACAAGTCTCCCGCCAGCGTGACTGTAACGAACTCTAATACCTAGTAAGTAAGGCAGTTTCAGGTACAGGTACACACAAATGCAGTTACATAAAGTACCATACATAACAGTATATGTGTAGATTACCTAGGATAACCCAAAAAAAGGTCAGACAACACCGGGACTTGGAGGGGTGTTTCAGGAGTCAACGCCCCCGTGGCCTGGTCCATGACCAGGCCTCATGGTGGATCAGGGCCCGATAAACCAGGCTGTTACTGCTGGCCGCACGTAAACTGAAGTACGAGCGACAGCCCGGCTAGTCAGGTACTGACTTTAGGTGCCTGTCCAGCACCTTCTGGAAGACAGTCACGGGTCTACTGGTAATCTCCCTAATGTATGCTGGGAAGCAGTTGAACAGTCTTGGGCCCCTGACACTTACTGTATTGTCTCTTAGCGTACTCATGACGCCGCTGCTTTTCATTGGGGGAGATGTTGCATCTCCTGCCAAGTCTTTTGCTCTATTACCTCTTTCAAATGTGGTCATTGGTGCTTATATTTACTCCTAGATACGTAGGGCTATAAGTGCGTGTAAGCCATCACAGCCTCGTCACTAGAAATTTTCCGTGAATACCCTGGCTTATCATAACATATAAACGTCTGCGTCTCAAGTTATCATAACCCGAGTGTAAACAACCAAGCCGGAGGTTATCATGCCAGGAATGTTATCATGTATAACTTTAGAGATGGTTAATTAAAGGCAGTTATGAGACAGGAATGGAAACCTAGACACGTGTTGCTTGAGGATACACGCAGTTTATTTTAGGATACATACACATTACTTCAGGATACATGCAGTTTACCCTTTCAGAATACATGCAGTATACATAAGAATACGTGCATATTACTTCAGGATACATGCAGTTTACTCCTTCAGGAGACATGTAGTTTACATCTTGAAGATACATGCAGTTTACTCATTCAGGATACATGTCTTCTGCAAAAAGCAGTATTTCTATAACACTTTCCGTACGTTGTACTGTCTGCAGTTCCCTGGCTCTCTCGTAAGGAACTCTAACAGCAGCTACTGAATTCTTTTTGACATAAGAAAGGAGGACTGCAACAGGCCTACTGGCCCATGCTAGGCAGGTCCAAGTCACATAGAATGAAACCTATTTATGTACTGTTCCAGTCACGGTATTGTGCCTTTTAATTCTTGATATATTATCGTTACAGTGGGAACAAAAGCTAACTACGTTTCCCTGTCATATTCCATCACGCAGGATGGGGCTCATACATGGTGCTGAAATCTGTCAGCCTGAGCTGAAAGACTTCAGGAGGGCAGTGAGGATATCGTTAAGTATTCCAGTAAGGGCTCATCAGCTATGAGAACTTCAAAGGAAAGTGCTAGTGACTCATGAGGAAGTATGGGAAATGAATATCCCATACCCAGGATACCCCTATCTTCACACCTTCGTACCAGTTTAGATTTAAGGTGTTGCATGGCCCCTATGGTTTTAGGCTTTCCCTGTGAATGTAATAATCAAGCCAGACCCGACGCTGCCACTTGTATTTACTAGTTTTGGGGCATATAAACTGTTTTTTGAAGATTTTTATAACCTAGCCTAAAAGTAAAGTATTTTTTCTTCTAATTCCATGGAACGTTGTGGCGTTGACGCCGAGAACTGCGTCAAGAAACGAGTAATGAGGCTAAACTGCTGACAAGGCTGTATGTGTTTACTGACCTAATTGTGGTTGCAGGGGTCGATTCATAGCTCCTGGCTATGTGTATGTGTGAAGTGGGTAGAGGTATAAGTGTTATGGGTGCCGTAAATTGGAAGTTAGAGGATGTCCCGAATGGGTGGAGATAGCGGTTGTTCCAAATGGGTGAAGGTTGTTGCGGGTGTTCCCAATGGGCGGAGGTTGTGAATATCCCAAACGGGTAAGCGGGGGTGGGTGCTCCACATTGGTGTTTGTGTTGGGGGTGTCACATGGACGTGTGGGTGGGGAAGACATTAATTATGTTGATGACAGTGGGTGGGAGGGCTAGGTCATGACAATATTATATTCCACCCTAAACATCTACATTAAAATATAAATACCATGACTTTACCAACACAAGGAGGCGACACTTGGTGCTGTATAACAGCAGAAAAGCAAACATTCTTCTCACAGTGAAGTTATCTTACACCGGCATCATAACATCAAGCAGAAAATGTAACAAGTCTTATACACACACACACTGGTAGCGACCAGTGAAGAGGCGGGGCTAGGAGCTATGATTCGACCCCTGCAACCACAATTAGGTGAGTACACGCACGTACTCTCGTGAAACTCTAGGCTGTTTGTTAGGGTGGGGCCAGTAACTGGACCCAGCAGTAACAGCCTAGTTGATCAGGCCCTGATCCATCGGGAGGCCTGGTCATGGACCGGGCCGCGGGGGCGTTGATCCCCGGAATAACCTCCAGGTAACCTCCAGGTAAGTACAGATACACATAGGTACAATTATCATGCCTAGTAACATATCAAAGTGACTTATTTCTATTGAGGTATTTGGTATTTCCACTGGGGTCCTCAGTAATCGTTTGATTACTGCCTACGGGATGGTGTGGGGTGACTACTTCCCACAGTAATAGTAATGGTAAACAAAGTAGCAGTAATAATAATAGTATAACAGAAATCACTCCCTACGAAAGCAAAAGATTGGGAAGGCGGTGTAAAATACCCCCAATTAAAAGTAGGGGCGCCATTGGTACACCAAGAGAAAATACCATAAGTGTCCGGGGCCCAAGACTGTTCAGTAGCCTCCCACCAGCTATAAGGAGAATTACCAATAGGCCCCTGGTTGTCTTCAAGAGGGAGCTGGACAGATACTTAAAGTCGGTGCCGGATCAGCAGGGCTGTGGTTCATGCGTTGGACTACGTGCGGTCCGGTCCATGACCAGGCCTCCTGGTGGATCAGTCCCTGATCCACCTTGAGGCCTGGTCATGGACCGGGCCGCGGGGGCGTTGATCCTCGGAATGCCCTCCAGATATACCCTCCAGGTGGGACCACTGGGTTCTCTTCCCCAGGATGCCACTCAAGCCAGTCGATTAAATTCTAGGTAACTATTTACTGAAAAGTGAACAGAGGTAACAAATGTAAAGAAACTTGTACATACGAAGCCTGGTCTTAGACCGGGCTGTGGAGGCGCTGACCCCCGAAACCGTCTCCAGGTATACTCTAGGTATACGTCTCATCCTGCTCAGTATTCCAACTCTGGTCATTTTGTTTGTAAGCTACGAAACATCTGTTCTATATGAAATGTTATTCCTCTTGTCTCTGCCTCAGCCAAGATTAGCACTTGTTCTATACGAATGACATCACACTGGTATCAGTACCTAAGTTTAGATTGGCACCTGTCGCTCTGGTCTACACATGAACAGAAAAAAAGTGCTTATGAACCACCTATCCCACCATTAACTGTTTTGATTTTGCCATTGTCCATTACTAAAATATCCACAGAAAACTTGAGTGATATCACATTAACAATCTTTTTTTTTTAACCAAAAGATTGTGACTTGTAATCTTTACTGGCTTGGCTAAATTTATTGGGTTTTAGTGGACTGTTTAACAATTGATAAACAGATTCATTTTTAGTTTTTAAAACAGTCTCCTATTGAGGTGAGCCCATAAAGAGGAAAACACTTTAACCATCATTCATTTAATCACTGTCTTGCCAGGAGTGTGCTGACATCACAGTTCACATGACCCTCCAAACTGTAACACCCCACCCGTCCTTCAGAGTACAGGCCTCCAGGACTTAAGTCCGGTCACCGGCTTTTCTGAGTCCTTTGTAATTGTTACCTTGCTCAGACTCCAACAGCACGTCAAATCGAAATGTCCCAAAAAACTCCTCAAAGTGCTTCTTTTCTTAATAATAATAATAATAATAATAATAATAATAATAATAATAATAATAATAATAAGAAGAAGAAGAAGAAGAAGAAGAAGAAGAAGCAGAAATATAGGTGTAATAGTAAATAAAAGTAAAAATATATAAACCTGAAGGACAAAAAATTCGTCATTCTTGAATGTATTAGTGGACAGAAACAAGTATGGAGAGAGAAAAACACAAATATCCCGGACTGCTTGACAATTATGCCATGGAAGAGTATAAAAACTTAATTCTGCGGTGGTGTACATAGCGTGTTTGGTCCAGCTTAGATACACCGCCTGGGGCTCTTAAGTTATAATTCCTGGTGATTCATGAAGCCTACAGTGTATCAGACAGTTGTGCTCTTCAAAAGGCTGACGAAGAGCTCTTGATTTTGGGAACTGGAGCTGTCCTCCCCATCCTTGGATCGAACTTGATTGCCTACCACTCCCTAGGTACTGTATGATACCAACGGGTTTAGCGCTTCCTCGTATTAATATAGCAGCTGGTGTTGATATCCTAGTTATTCTGGCCACCGACTATTATATAATTATCTTAGCGTGCTTCTGGTAATACTCTTTAAAATATAACATCCAGTGTTACATTATCGTGATCTAAATATTCTTTTTATAAATTAACCATTTACTGTTTATGCAGTTTATTCTATATAAGAGATGTTAGCCCATATTAGTTTACCTGGAGAGAGTTCCGGGGGTCAACGCCCCCGCTGCCCGGTCTGTGACCAGGCCTCCTGGTGGATCAGAGCCTGATCAACCAGGCTGTTGCTGCTGGCTGCACGCAAACCAACGTACGAGCCACAGCCCGGCTGATCCGGAACTGACTTTAGGTGCTTGTCCAGTGCCAGCTTGAAGAGCTGGGTAACATCTCAGAATGACATCCATAAAAATCGACTAAAAGCTATAAACTTATTTACTCCAATTATTATTATTATAATAAAAAAGAAGCGCTAAACCACAAGGGCTATACAGCATATAAACTTATTTACTGCCATGTGTAGGCTACCCATGACGAGTAGAAATGTTGATTATTCCTTACATATGTTGCACCTGCATGAGAATGAACACTGAAATAGGCTTTTCATTCCATGCTAGGTAGGTTTAACTCATCCAATACCATGTACTCATTTACCTGGCCAACAATGTTACCAGAGAAGCTGTTCCACTCACCTACAGTAAGTTTATTTAGGTATAGGCAGACATAAGTATAATTATCATACCCAGTAACGTGTAAATTACCTAGGATAACCCCCCCCCCAAAAAAAAGTCAAAGTGACTTATTTCCACTGATGTCCTTGTAATATCTTATATCTATATATTTTAATTTGCATGTTGCAATGTTCTGATCAGTAATGCCTAATTTGACCGGCGTGAGTTGACTGGCTGAGTGAAATTGTATCTGGGAAATAATTAATTCATGGTAAAATAATTAACTCTTGTGACGTGCATCAGCTGCTTCCGGTGTCCAGGTGAGTATGAGAGTAATATTTTATAAGTTCAGGTGCACCTGTGAAGTTTGACGTGTCATGCAGCCTGGTTGACCATGAAAGTACCAGACGAGCCTGGCCCATGGCCGGGCTCAGGGAGTAAATTAACTCTCGAAACTCTTCAAAGATATATCAAAGGCAAGCATACAAGGCTACACACTGACTGTATCTTACGTTGTGTGTAGCACCTGTTAATGGTTTTGGGGATCATTGCCCCCCCCCTGTGGGTCGGTCTCAGACTAGGCCTCCTCAGTTGTTAAAACAATTTCACAGATTTAAGAACTATCAAGAAACACACCGGAGAGCAAAGATAAATATATGATTGCAAGTATGAATTTGTAAGATTTATTTATCATCTTCCATATTCATGAGGGAGAAAGAAAAGACCAACCATTCTGCCAGGATACAAAACTTTTAACAGGCTTCCGTTACACACTGATAAGGCAGGATGGTAGAACCACTCTGGGTGGTTGCAATTAACCATCCTACTACCATCCACCGAAGTAACCAATTAAAATGCCTCCCATCGTTACTCTGACGAGTAAATATGTGACTATCAAAAGTTTTGACTTAAAATTAACTATAACTTAAAATTCACAAATATGTGCATGCCAGTAAAAGAGAGTTCAGCGAAAAAGGCGAGCCAGGAGCTGTGAATCGACTCCTGCAACCACATATAGGTGAGTCTACAAGAGGTAAAATACGAAAATGAGTAAGTGAATTAAGCTTCCACGTATAGTCAGTGAGTTAATAGTCAACGGGAGAGATTCCTCGGATCCACAATGGTTAGGTACGTGTACCCACAGTGGCTGGGTTCGTATGCCCACAGTGGTTGGGTACGTGTACCCACAGTGGTTGGGTACGTGTGCCCACAGTGGCTGGGTTCGTGTACCCACAGTGGCTGGGTTCGTGTACCCACAGTGACTGGGTTCGTGTACCCACAGTGGCTGGGTTCGTGTACCCACAGTGGCTCAGTTCGTGCACCCACAGTGGTTTGGTACGTGTACCCACAGTGGCTGGGTTCGTGTACCCACAGTGGCTGGGTTCGTGTACCCACAGTGGTTGGGTTCGTGTACCCACAGTGGCTGGGTTCGTGTACCCACAGTGGCTGGGTTCGCGTACCCACAGTGGCTGGGTTCGTGTACCTACTGTGGCTGGGTTCGTGTACCCACTGTGGCTGGGTTCGTGTACCCACAGTGGCTGGGTTCGTGTACCCACAGTGGCTGGGTTCGTGTACCCACAGTGGCTGGGTTCGTGTACCCACAGTGGCTGGGTTCGTGTACCCACAGTGGCTGGGTTCGTGTACCCACAGTGGCTGGGTTCGTGTACCCACAGTGGCTGGGTTCGCGTACCCACAGTGGCTGGGTTCGTGTACCTACTGTGGCTGGGTTCGCGTACCCACAGTGGCTGGGTTCGTGTACCTACTGTGGCTGGGTTCGTGTACCCAGTGGATGGGTTCGTGTACTCACAGGGATGGGTTCGTATACCCACAGTGGATGGGTTCATGTACCCACAGTAGATGGATTCGTGTGGCGAAACGTTTCTTCAATAAAGATTCCCACATGTTGCATAAGTGTCTCAATCTTCATTAAAAAACATAACAGCAATATAGTGAATGTGTGCGCTAATTCGCTGGTAAGTAAACACAACAATTACATAAATACACATCAAGAATAATGTATGTAAATTAACTGAGTGCCGTAATTTATGTTGCACTCTTGTGGCTGTAACTTCAATTACATTGTTTAGCTGACAAAATATCTTGCATTGTACTGTGTATACCTTACGTTGTATCCCTGCATTGTACTGTGTATACCTTACATTGTATCCCCGCATCGTACTGTATCATTACCTTGTACTGTACTCATTTAATTATGATGACTGTAATCTTGCATTGTATTGTGTATCCCTGCATCCTTATTTTGTGTTGTATTTCTTTGTATTTTGTATCCCTTATTGTGTAACCTGCACTGTATTATATATATGTTATGCTGCATTGTGTATCCTTTACATTGTATTGTATATCCCTTCATTGTACTTTACATCCCTTGCACTATAATGTATGCCCGTTGCATTATACTGTGTATTCCTCCATTTTACTGTGTATCCCTGCATTATACTGTGGTGTGTCCCTGAATTATACTGCGTATCCCTGAATTGTATGACGTATCCCTCATTGTACTGCGTATTCCTTCATTGTACGTCATATCCCTGAATTGTTGTGTATCCCTACATTATTTTATAAATCCCTGTTGTAATGTGTATCCCTGCATTGTACTGCATAGTACTATACATCCTTGCATTGCAGGCTGTACTGGCATTGCACTGCATATCTGCACTGTACCGTGTATCTGTAATGTGCTGTGTATTCCTGAATTTTGTAAGCATTGCGTATCCTTACACTGCACTGTGTATACTTGTATGTACCGTGTATCCCATGCATTGTACTGTGTATCCTTGTACTATACGGTGTATCTGTTGCCATGTACTACGTATCTCTGCAGTATACTTCATATTCCTTCCATTTTACTTCGTGTCCCTTCCACTAGTGTTTATCCCTGCACTGTACTGTGCATCCTTTAAAGTGCAATGCGTATCCTTGTTTAGCATTGTCCACGCTGGGAGACATTGAAATGTGATAATTACAGACTTCCAGGTAGAAGGTCATGAGGTTATTCACCCTAGTATAAGGAGGAAAGTTTAGAAACTGAAAATACTAGTCATTTATTAATGAAGGAACATTAAAAACTAAAAAATACTCAAAGATTACCTCACCTGTCTAAGGCTTTGCACGTGATGTTTAAGAATTTCACCTAGAACTTCCACCTTTGATTTAATAATTTCGTTCTCCAGCTCTGGGCCAGCCTTTACTTTCTTTTTGCCATAATTTAGAAATTCATTAAATGGCGCTCGTTCCGATTTGTACTGTGCTAGGACCTGCAGGGGTAGCAGGAGGAGGAGAGCCACCATGGTGAGTAGCAGAACCTGGGGTTGTACTGGGTATGTCGCTCTCCCCTTCATTGTCTGTGTTGGTGTCATCCTTAACTTGAAATTCACTAGGTTTAAATATAGTATAATGCTAAATCTCCTTAGTTTTTTTATGCCTTGTATACACTTCTTTACATGATTTACATTGTAACTCTTAAGTAAAGCTGATTTTAAGTAACACACCAGTGGTTTCTATTTCAGTGGACTATCAAGACACATTAAGATCACTCGTTCTCATCATCTTACACAACATAAATCCATGCACCGATAAAAGTGTCTGCCAGTGAAGTGTGAGTGTGTGTGGCTAGGCTAGACGCAGCTAGGGGAGGTAGGGAGGAGCCATATCTGTATAGCGTCGCCCAGCTGTTGCCACTAACTAGAGAGGGTGAAGCAGGGATGTCTGAGACGCTCCTCAGTGACTGCTGACCCTTGACTGCGCTGCTGCTATGCCCCTGCTGGCCTAGCCTTGCCTTGCCTGGCTACCCTGGCCCTCCTTACAAAGCCCCTCTTGTGTAACCCATTCTGGCATCACCAGTATTACTCGTACACATTTCAACGTTTCCTGGTGCTGCTCACACACGTTTCCAGACGTGCCAGAGTGTATTAAATAGGTTATTTGCGATTAAATATACGTTTTTTTTTATAAGTTTATGTTGCCTAAATAAACCCAACGTAATCTAACCTAACCAGACCGTTTATTTTTTTTATTTACGATTAGAGCGTAAAAATTGAAGGGGGAATCCTGTAGTAAAAGAAAGATGGGTTGTGTTGTAGCTTTCTCCAACCTCACGTGCATACCTCCACTCATGTTTGCAAATAAACAGCTTCTCGTGAATGTATACATATATTCTTAAATACACTGGCCTAAGTATATTTGTAATCGCATACTAATACATACAAAGGTGGGCTTCTTAATATACACACACGACCGCAGTAATGGAATGCCAGACGTACACATAGTCACACATTATTATTATTATATATATATATATATATATATATATATATATATATATATATATATATATATATATATATATATATATATATATATATATATATATATATATATATATGCAATAAGATCACAATAAACAGGTGATTGTTTTGCATATATATATATATATATATATATATATATATATATATATATATATATATATATATATATATATATATATATATATATATGCAAAACAACCACTCTGAAAGAATAGAGAAATTCCAAGCGCTTTCGTGACTACTCACATTATCAAGGAACTATAGTTCCTTGATAATGTGAGTTACCTGGAGGTTACCTGGAGGTTACCTGGAGGTTATTCCGGGGATCAACGCCCCCGCGGCCCGGTCCACGACCAGGCCTCCCGATGGATCAGGGCCTGATCAACTAGGCTGTTACTGCTGGCCGCACGCAGTCCGACGTACGAGCCACAGCCCGGCTGATCCGGCACCGACTTTAGGTATCTGTCCAGCTCTCTCTTGAAGGCAGCCAGGGGTTTATTGGCAATTCCCCTAATGCTTGATGGGAGGCTGTTGAACAGTTTTGGGCCCCGGACACTTATGGTGTTTTCTCTTAGTGTACCAATGGCGCCCCTACTTTTTATTGGCGGCATTTTGCATCGCCTGCCCAGTCTTTTACTTTCGTAGGGAGTGATTTCTGTGTGCAGATTTGGGACCATTCCTTCCAAGATTTTCCAAGTGTAGATTATGATATATCTCTCCCTCCTGCGTTCCAACGAGTACAAGTCAAGTGCTTCCAAGCGTTCCCAGTAGTTAAGGTGCTTGACAGAACTTAGTAGTAGTCACGAAAGCGCTTGGAATTTCTCTATTCTTTCAGAATGGTTGTTTTGCATATTCTGAAATCACCTGTTTACTGTGATCTTATTGCATATATATATATATATATATATATATATATATATATATATATATATATATATATATATATATATATATATGTGTGTGTGTGTGTGTGTGTGTGTGTGTGTGTGTGTGTGTGTGTGTGTGTGTGTGTGTGTGTGTGTGTGTGTGTGTGTGTGTAGACAGTGCCTGTACATTAGAAAATACGAACAATAAGTTTTTAATAGAAATGCAAATTTATTGGAGGTGCTAAATGCTTAGGGGTCATCAGCGCCTGAGGAATGGGAGGAAATCATGTTTGACTCGAGGAAAGAAAGGATAACTCCAACTCCTTACATCAAGAGCCCTTCACTAGTATTAAGGTACCTCTTTGAAGGGTCGTATTCTGGTTAATTACTTCCAAGAAGGCAGCTTACCTTGTTTATCTACTACCAAGAAAGCGAGGAGAGGATACCTACAGTTCCTTGGATCAAGAGCTCTTTATCAGCATCAAGGCATCCCGCCTCCCTACCCCATCCTGAAGGTTCCTCTTGAGATCTTAAAACCCTTCCGGCGCCACTCCCTCTCAATGACTCTTTGGGGAAAAAAAGTAACTGGTGAGAACAGATTTTGTAAACAAAGGTTTTGCCTATCAAAACTTTACTCATCCTTTCACTAGTCTAAAACACTTCACTAAGTTCTGTAATTGAGATGGTTGCTCTCCGCCAAGTTATGTCTACTAGTTCAGGGCCTATGACAGAGAGGTTCAGCCTGTACATTGGGCCGGGGGCCCGGCTGTGGATCTCTCAAGAGACGCACGCCATAGCCATAGACTTTTTTTTGTAATTTCAGCTATTTTTAGTTTATTTAGAAAAATAATTATGCAAAATTCACTTAGGCTGGAGGCTTCAGCCAGCCCCCAGCAGTCTTGTTCCGCCTTGTAAAATTTCTCCAGGCCTTGTCTACCATACTACATTTACCTGGAGTCGCTTCCGGGGGTCACCGCCCCTGTGGCTTTATCCTAGACCAGGCCTCGTGGTTGTTGACCTGATCGATCAAGCTGTTAATGGCCACCTCCCTTAGTCCAACGTATGCACCACAACCCGGCTGATCAGGAACGGTTTTTTGAAGACAGCTAGGATTTTGTTGATCTCCCTTTTGTATGAAGGGAGGGTTTATTTGCAGTTCTAATTGCGTACGGTATATAACATTAATTTTAGGATATGTACATGAGAAATCTATATTTCAACTTTAATAATAAATTTTGGTCATTGAAGACATTATATGATGATTTAACCTGAGATATATTCTTTCAAAAGGCTTAAAAGGCTTGGGAAAGTCCCTAAGAAGCCCAGTAATAAGCCACACTCCTTGAATTTCTTGTGTTATCCTGCGTTATAAACCCTCAATCTCGAAGCCACTCTGGTTTATTTCAGAGGAAGTGGATAGGACATCCTCCTAGGGCTGATACAAGAAACAAGAAGTACACAGTGGATCATCTGTTGTAGAGAGTAACCAGGATCCAACACCATCACAAGCAGGCGCTGATTCTATCCCAGATGATGGACGAAACCTCACTTCACTGTCCACCCTTGTTCTGCCAAGAATTCAATTTCCTTTTACCATTATTTTTTTATTCATAAAAATCATGTAATATGAGATATCACATTTAATAGTTTACAACGGTATCAGCAATTTGTAATATTTACACAACATATTTACCATTTGAAACATTTAAAAAAGAAAGTTTAATTTTATCTATTGACATGTATTCACGTGAATAAACATAGTATACAAGTCAACCTAACCCTGTTAAAATTTGCATATATATTAATAATACCAATAGATCCCTGGCTGCCTTAAGAGGGGGTTGGACATACCTAAAGTCAGTACCCGATCAGCAGGGTTGCGGTTCGTAAGTTGGACTACGTGTGGCCAGTAGCAACAGCCTGGCTGATCAGGCCCTGATTCACGACGAGGCCTGGTCAAGGACTGGGCCGCGGGGACGTTCACCCGGAACACCTTCCAGGTAGTCGAAATTTAGTGAGCAATATTTAATTTCCAAGAACTATATTACTTTCGTTATGTTTCAAGTTGACGCACATGTAACTTGATGTGAAGGCAACCACACGAGGTCTTCCATGAAACCTAACATACTATTACATCTGAGAATCAAATAAAATTAAATCAGCCTCTTTTTTACACCTGCGCTAAGATATGTAGCTCTTTAGCATCCATATATATATATATATATATATATATATATATATATATATATATATATATATATATATATATATATATATATATATATATATATATAAGCACCATAGGGGGAGTTGAATGATAGCTCTAGGCCTTTCGTGTTGCTATTGACACATCAGGAGCTGGCAATGTTGCAGAAATGAGTAGGGAGCCCAAGTAGTTTCGTTGCAATAATTTTGATTAAACACATACGACGTCTATTATATATGTGAAGAATAGAGTAAGTTTGTTTTTACTTTTACTAGTTATTTGTAGTTTATCATATTTGTTTAGTCATGAACCTGACTACAAAAACTGTTTATATACTTTTGAGCTTTTGTAATTTTTAAATTTTAAATTCTATGATGTATGTGGATCTAGTGAATAAAAACAAATTATTCTTGATATGTGGATACATTATCTCACCTAATTTCATTTTTTGCATATTCGCCATTTATTATCCTTAATTTTCCTTTGTATCTCGTCTTTCTGCATATCAACACTATCTAGGTATTTTATACCTGCTTTATTTAACATTCTGGAAGCTTTAATCGAATTTTTCAGTATTTAACAATAATGTATTTACTCTTCAGTATCGCCAGTATGATCTCTCATCCGAGTGAAAGCAAATTTTAATATAGTTTGAAGAGTATGATAAACCCAAGAGAGCAGTCACCAGTAATGGCGGCTGGTCAGACTGAGAGGTGGGACAGAAGCCATGATTTTACCCTCGTTACTCATCATGTGTTTGTGTGGTTGAGGAGGCTATATTCAACTTATTCTCTGGTCACGAGTGATATGACTTTAGATATGAATACTTTCTGGTGTTACTCGTCCACTATGTTGATACCTAACTTAACCTAACTTAACCTAACCTAACCTAACCTAACCTAACCTAACTTAACTTAACTTAACTTAACTTAACTTAACTTAACCTAACCTAACTTAACCTAACCTAACCTAACCTAACCTAACCTAACCTAACCTAACCTAACCTAACTTAACTTAACTTAACTTAACTTAACTTAACCTAACCTAACTTAACCTAACCTAACTTAACCTAACCTAACTTAACCTAACAACCTAACCTAACCTAACTTAACCTAACCTAACTTAACCTAACCTAACTTAACCTAACCTAACTTAACCTAACCTAACTTAATCTAACCTAACCTAACTTAACTTAACTTAACCTAACCTAACCTAACTTAACCTAACCTAACTTAACCTAACAACCCAACCTAACCTAACTTAACCTAACTTAACCTAACCTAACTTAACCTAACCTAACTTAACCTAACAACCCAACCTAACCTAACTTAACCTAACCTAACTTAACCTAACCTAACTTAACCTAACCTAACTTAACCTAACCTAACCTAACTTAACCTCACCTAACCTAACCTAACTTAACCTAACCTAACCTAACCTAACCTAACCTAACCTAACCTAACCTAACCTAACCTAACCAAACCTAACTTAATCTAACCTAACAAGTTAGCACAACCTAGCCAAACTTACCATAAAAGAAAAATGTATAAGTGGACAGGGAGCGTTAAGGCACGTAAGTTTCCCAGTCTTGTAATAACATGAGGGACTGATTACCTCATCTTCTGTACATAGTTCTACTGTCTTCAAGTTATGTCCTGGAATTAGTATTGATAAAGCCACTGGATGGCGAAACGTCTACAATAAAGATACCCAGATGCTGCACATGTGTCTTAATTTCATCTTGTCGGTATTGTATACCATTCTCGTACTTCTAATAACATGTTCATTTTTCCAGTATAATCTACCTTGTATATAATTACTATCACATTTACTTTGTCTGTTTCGTAAGGTGAAGTCCAGGATCTTTCCTTAATTCATGGTATAACATTATTATTATAATCATGGGGAGCGCTAAACCCGTAGGATTATACAGCGCAAGGGGGGATGGAAGGCATTCGGGCTCAATTCAGAGAACTGGAGCAGATCCAATTCCCTAAATCAAGAGCCCCTCCCCTTGAGGGGAACTTAACAAACAGACACGGCAAATGCGACTAATTATAGACAAGGTAAATTATAGTGGAAAAATAAGCATGTTATTAGAAGACGGGGGGAACTTATGTGCCCCTTAAAAGACTGACGACGAGAATCGCGTAATAAAATTAGCGTAGTAAAATGATATGTTGGTATATATGATATAGTGATATATGGTGATAAGGAGCTGAGCAGCCGTGGGTACAGCTGGACGGCTGACTTCACCGCCACATCTCACTCCAACAAAAAGTGGCAGCCGGCGTGTCATCTCGTCATTTCTTTTTATGGGATGAGGATAAGGGAAATTTACACCCTCTCCTTCGAGGGGCTTGATGGTAGTGATGTCCTCTTGATAAAAGAAATTGGAGCTATCCTCTTTTTAGGTCAAACCTGATGACCTCCCATTCAGCAGGGTTTAGCGCGGTCAGAAGGTACACATGGGGTTCAAGTATTCTAAATGTTAAATATTTAGGTGACTCGAATTTCAACGCTCTTCGTGCAGTGAAAAAAAATTCAAACTTAATAAACTTGCAAACAGTTTGACTTACTAACAGACTAATGAATGAGCTAGCATTCGCTAACAATAAAATGATTTACTTACTAACGAGCTTATTGACTTACTAACTTACTTGCATGACTAGCTAACTACCTTCACCAGAGGGATACCTAGAGGGACAGCGTAGAAAGGACGCCTAGCATCTTATTACACTCTGGAATTTGTACAAATTAAGGGGTCACGTTGGACTGTCTCCGGTTACAGGTACAACCCCCACTACCACCAACCACCCCACCAGCAGCTACCAACCACCCCACCAGCAACTACCAACCACCCTACCAGCAACCACTCCACCAGCATCCACCCCACCAGTAACCACCCCACCAATAACCACCCCACCAGCAACCACCCCACCAATAACCACCCCACCAGCAACCACCCCACCAATAACCACCCCACCAATAACCACCCCACCAGTAACCACCCCACCAATAACCACCCCACCAGCAACCACCCCACCAGCAACCACCCCACCAGCAACCACCCCATCACCATTCTTTTCCTTAATAATTATCGTTTATGTTCATTACAGCGCTGAGAGATCTTAATCATAGCGTTGCGAGATAATTATATTAGGGATGAGAGTTATTAATCACATTAAGGTTGAGAGATGTTAATCGTATTAGAGTTGAGAAATATTAATCCTATTAGCCTTGAAAGATGTTAATCATACTAGCGGTGAAAGATATTAGAGTTGGAAAATAATCTTATTAGAATCTTAGATATATTAATCATAGTCATGTTGGAGTCGAGATATTAATTACAGCCATATTAGTCTTGAGATGCATTACTCACTTCAGCGATGAGAGATATTAACCAGATCCATCTAGATATATTAATCATAGTTATATCAGTAATATTGCCGTTGAGAGATAGTGAGACACTTTTTCGACCTCTTGTGTTCTGGGCTCAATATATACTGTGATCCTGGGGGAATTTTTATATATAAATAATAGTCTGCTAAATTAGAGACTACATAGAATTAGAGAATACATAGAAGTTAGATAGCGAATAAGTAAATAAAAAAAGAGTACGGTATTAGAAATTTCAATCATTTAGCATTGATAAAAAAGTTTTATTAATGCTTATGTAATAAAACTTTCTCAAGGTAAGTAGTTGAGACTCTTTTACCAGAGTATGTAAATAAATACCTCGGTTTTACAAACTTTTTTTTTACAGTGGTTTTGAGGGCACGTAAGTTTATTTAGGCACACGTATGCATAAGTGCAATTACCATACATAGTGTTAATTACTTAGAATAACCCCCAAAAAAGTCAGATGTAACACTAATAAGTAATTGACTCACGTACTGAAGTTGCTACGACAGTTTCAAGAGGGACCCCACTGTTTTTAAAGTTGCTACGAAAGTTTCAAGAGGAACCCCACTGTTTTTAAAGTTGCTACGACAGTTTCAAGAGGAACCCCACTGTTTTTAAAGTTGCTACGACAGTTTCAAGAGGAACCCCACTGTTTTTAAAGTTGCTACGAAAGTTTCAAGAGGAACCCCACTGTTTTTAAAGTTGCTACGACAGTTTCAAGAGGAACCCCACTGTTTTTAAAGTTGCTACGAAAGTTTCAAGAGGAACCCCACTGTTTTTAAAGTTGCTACGAAAGTTTCAAGAGGAACCCCACTGTTTTTAAAGTTGCTACGACAGTTTCAAGAGGAACCCCACTGTTTTTAAAGTTGCTACGACAGTTTCAAGAGGAACCCCACTGTTTTTAAAGTTGCTACGAAAGTTTCAAGAGGAACCCCACTGTTTTTAAAGTTGCTACGACAGTTTCAAGAGGAACCCCACTGTTTTTAAAGTTGCTACGACAGTTTCAAGAGGAACCCCACTGTTTTTAAAGTTGCTACGACAGTTTCAAGAGGAACCCCACTGTTTTTAAAGTTGCTACGACAGTTTCAAGAGGAACCCCACTGTTTTTAAAGTTGCTACGACAGTTTCAAGAGGAACCCCACTGTTTTTAAAGTTGCTACGACAGTTTCAAGAGGAACCCCACTGTTTTTAAAGTTGCTACAACAGTTTCAAGAGGAACCCCACTGTTTTTAAAGTTGCTACGACAGTTTCAAGAGGAACCTCACTGTTTTTAAAGTTGCTACGACAGTTTCAAGAGGAACCCCACTGTTTTTAAAGTTGCTACAACAGTTTCAAGAGGAACCCCACTGTTTTTAAAGTTGCTACGACAGTTTCAAGAGGAACCTCACTGTTTTTAAAGTTGCTACGACAGTTTCAAGAGGAACGCCACTGATTTTACAGCTTGTTTTGAAGCTCCTGGAACCGCATGGTTCCAGGAGCTTCGAACTTTTATAAGCACCTAACTGAACAGCAAACCCTTTGCTACTTCTCTTAATTGTAGATTAGCTAAGCATCATGAACACACAGTCTTAATTTTCAACATGCCTTTATACCCAAATTAGTTTTACTCCTTAAATATGCACATTACAACTTTAATTTGAACAGTAAACCCATTTTTTTTTCTATTTCCGTTTCGTACTAGCTGTTTAAGTATAGTTTTGGTTATCGTTAAATGATCAATAGTCTGGGTAGTGCTCGTGGTGCTTCATGGCTTGGTTATTGGTTATGTTTATGGGTGAGTGGGAAACAGCGTCTGGACAGCCTCCAACTACTAGTGACATACCATCAGAGAGAGAGAGAGAGAGAGAGAGAGAGAGAGAGAGAGAGAGAGAGAGAGAGAGAGAGAGAGAGAGGCTTTAAAATGAGCTGGTGCAGGTAACAGCTCTTAGGTTGTAAATAAAGTTAGGAAGCCTTAACTTAACCTTGTAAAACTTCTGTGAAGAGAAACTGATAGACAGATACAGAGACTGACTTTAAAATGAGCTTATGTAGGTAACAGCTGTTAAATGTAAACAAAATCAGGATAAGATAAGATTTCGTTCGGATTTTTAACCCCGGAGGGTTAGCCACCCAGGATAACCCAAGAAAGTCAGTGCGTCATCGAGGACTCTAACTTATTTCCATTGGGGTCCTTAATCTTGTCCCCCAGGATGCTACCCACACCAGTCGACTAACACCCAGGTACCTATTTGCTGCTAGGTGAACAGGACAATATGTGTAAGGAAACGTGTCGAATGTCTCCACCCGCCGGGAATCGAACCCGAGCCCTCCGTGTGTGAAGCGGGAGCTTTAGCCACCAGGCCACCCGGCCTGTGAAGAGAAAAAGGGGAGGGGGCTTCAACTTGAGCTGATGTAGGTAACAGTTCTTAGCTTGTAAATAATGTTAGGAACCCTATCCTTGTAAAACCCTGTGGAGGGAGAGAGAGAGAGAGAGAGAGAGAGAGAGAGAGAGAGAGCAATGGTTAAGTATTCCGCCTGGCATTTATCAACCCTTGCCAGAAACACATTTTCTTTTGTAATATTTTTTTCCATTGCTTTGCTTTATTAACCAGTTCTCGTCGAGCTCTTTACCAAACGTGAGCTTAAAACCGACTCGAAGTAACAGTTAAAAACTGCCTTCTTAACTGCCTTACCCTTGGAAACAAATCGTGTAATAAGGGTAAGTGGCATACTGAGCCTTCCCCTCCAACACACCAAAGAAAGGCCGACCTTGAACCATACACGAAAATCGCTCAACTCATTTGGTTTAATGTAGGCTCTGACACTGTGTGTGTGTGTGTGTATTTTTTTTTTTTTGTGTGTGTACTCACCTATATGTGGTTGCAGGGGTTGATTCACAGCTCCTGACCACTCCCCTTTGCTCAGTGTCCAGAATATTTTACTTCCAATTTTGTCAAGGCTGGGAACCAAAGCAATCATAGTACGTACTAGGGGAGGAGAGCACAACTTTGTAGTACCCACAGTCAGTGGCCAGGCTTCAAACACCTTTTATTGTACAGTAATATAGGAATGGAACAGACTGCCTGCACATGTCAAAGCCAGTCATAGCATGAACCAGTTCAAGAAGAGAGCCAAAAAGTACTTAATGAATGTAGGGACAGAAAGGGAGGAGAATGATTTTTTATGTTTTTAGCTAACACACATGTAAATATAAATAACCCATTTTTACCTTATTCCTAGTGTATCTCCTTTATAGTATAATAATAAGATACAACCTTCTTTATAGTATAATAATAAGGTATTAAAAGGATCCCACTGGAAATAAGTCACTTTGTCTGACTTTTTTGGGTTATCCCAGGTTCTCTATACACATGCTGCTTATGCATGATAATCTATGTAACTGTATTTGTGTATACCTGAATAAACTTACATTGTCCAGGTAGTTCCACTTCCTGGTCAATGTGTGTTCAAGAAAGAAAGAGAGAGAGAGAGAGAGAGAGAGAGAGAGAGAGAGAGAGAGAGAGAGAGAGAGAGAGAGAGGGTGGTTGGGTGGAGGATGCAGCTGGGAGAATATGTCACCTACGCAATATTGTCATCCCAGCAGACACTAGCTATTAAGCATCATGATGTGGTTCCTGGCTCAGTGCTTCTAAATGCGAAGGGATAAAGAAACTGCCTCTGCTGTGTATGTTTAGGTTTTTATGTTTTAGAGGGGTTGTCATCGGAAACTCTCTCTCTCTCTCTCTCTCTCTCTCTCTCTCTCTCTCTCTCTCTCTCTCTCAACTCATTTTTTATTACTCTTCAAGGGTTGTCCAACATTAAAGATAAGAGTTTCAACTATGTATTTTGCGAGCTTAATGCCTGTTATCTTCCTGGCAAGGTCAAGGATACCATCACGCAATAATCTCCCTGGCAGTGCCAGATCTTTTCAGCCACAGTCTCGATAATTTTGACGTTGGGGTCCCCTGCACTGTACGTGTATTATCTTTCTACTCAGAGACACCCGGCTTAGATACATAGATGCTACATCACTGTCTCCTGCCAAATTCCATGCTAGGGACGGGACAAGGTGAAGCGGGATCGAGTCTCGGCCAGCCGCAGTTTCGTTAATGATGCATTATTATAATCATGGGGGAGCGCTAAACCTGTAGGATTATACAGCGCATGTGGGAGGGGGATGGAAGGTATTCAGGCTCAATTCAGGAAACTGGAGCACAGTTCGCAATTGAGCACAATTCCCTAGATCAAGAGCCCCTCACCAGCGTCAAGGAACCTCTCTTGAGAGGTCATTAATGACTCAAAATCAATATATATATATATATATATATATATATATATATATATATATATATATATATATATATATATATATATAATATATATATATATATATATATATATATATATATATATAATATATATATATATATATATATATATATATATATATATATATATATATATATATATATATATATATATATATATATATATATATATGTCGTGCCGAATAGGCAGAACTTGCGATCTTGGCTTAAATAGCAACGCTCACCTTGCCATATAGGACAAGCAAAAATCTGTGTATGCAATAATTTCGCCAAAATCATTCTGAACCTAACGAAAAAAAATATTTCAATGTATTTGTTTAGTATTAAATTATTGTAAACAAATCTAAAATATATATAGTTGGGTTAGGCTAAAATAAATTGTTCTTGTTATAATAAGGTTAGGTAAGTTTTCTAAGATTCTTTTGGTGCAAAATTCAAAATTTTTACATTAACATTAATGAAAAAATATATCTTTAAAAGTATAAGATAAATTTTTAGAAAGGACTTAATTTTAAATGAGTTCTTGCTAATTGACCAGTTTTACATATTCGGCACGACATATATATTATATATATATATATATATATATATATATATATATATATATATATATATATATATATATATATATATATATATATATATATATATATATATACACACACACACACAATAGAATCGTAAACAAGCGATCTTAACAATACAGAACAAGCCACATGGGAATGGAAATGTTTAGCTTTAGACCTTAAAAAAATGCGTCGTCAGAAGCTATGCAGTGTTGCAGGAGGGCAACAGGTGGGAGGGAAAATTCTCTGAGGCAAGGCAGAGGGTACCGTAGATATACTTGATATCGCCAATGACCTGCCAGGTATTTGGGGCTACAATGTACTGTTTTTATGGTGGCATGTTCTCTCAGGATGGGTGGCCATGTCAGATAACCTAGCCCTTCTGGGAATAATAAAAAATCAAATTATCGGATACAGAGGTATTGTCATTTTGACCCAAATTAAATTCAGGGCATGATAACCCACGTGGCTACACTTAGGGTCAACTTCTACAGAAATTCGTCAGTGAATCTCATGTTACATTTGGCTTGTGAAATGTAGACAAATGTCTTAGCGACCCGGCAGAGAGCAATTAACACTTCATAAACAGTGGTCAGCAGCCAGCTTGCCTCTGCTCGCTCTGTACTCTTTTTTCGTGTTTTTATTGAGGACAGTCTATGTTTTTTGTAAACAAGTTTTTTTTTTTTTTGGCAATGGTTTCGAGGGCAATGTTGTGATCATATTGTGGTAAATTATGCAGATTTAAGCTAGGATAACTCATTAAAGTCCAACACTGTGACTTGTTTCTCCGGGTTCTCCTTAAATCTTAGTTTTTACGAAGTGCAGAAATAAAACGTCAGACTTATTCATGCGTTTTCTACATTAAAAAACGAAGCTATTGTTATGAACCTGGGATAACCCAATAACTAACACCTAGATACCCTGTTTAGTATCAGGTGAACAGAAGCAGCAAGTGTGAAGGAGTGATATATTGCTGAGAGTAAGGAAGAAGGAGGCGAAGAAGACGATGAACATATGAAAGAAGGAGCACTGCGGTAGGCCTACTGGCCCATGCTAGGCAAGTCCAAGTCACCAACTGGCCCAAGTTACTGGCCAAAGGGTTATTAACCCTAAGGGTTAATAACTCAAACTAATCCATGAAAACTAATTAGGGCTGGTTGTTTCCGTAGAGGTCATTAGGTCTTCCCAAAAATGCGACTCACAACAATCGATTAACACCCAGTAACTAGGTACTATTTTACTGCAAGGAAAATAGGAGCATCAGATGTTAGATTAGCTTACCAAACCATACCCCGGCCGGGATTGAACCCGCGGTCAGAGAGTCTCAAAACTCCAGACCCTCGCGTTAGCCACTAGACCAGCTAGCCACAATAAGATTCATCCAACTAGGTATATTTCTACACCATAGGAAGGTTAGCACAGGCACCACTGTGACCACAAATGCAAGTTTTTACAGACGAATCTCCAGCTATCGTGGCCGTGACGAACTCTAGCTCAAGTCCCTTCACTACCGTCAACATGACTCACGAAATCGTAATGACACGATTGCAAACAAACCATACCCCCGGCCGGGATTGAACCCGCGGTCAGAGAGTCTCAAAACTCCAGCCCGTCGCGTTAGCCATGTTGACGGCAGTGAAGGGACTTGAGCTAGAGTTCGTCACGGCCACGCTAGCTGGAGATTCGTCTGTAAAAACTTACATTTGTGGTCACAGTGGTGCCTGTGCTAACCTTCGTATGGTGTAGAAATATACCTAGTTGGATGAATCTTATTGTGGCTAGCTGGTCTAGTGGCTAACGCGACGGGCTGGAGTTTTGAGACTCTCTGACCGCGGGTTCTATCCCAGCCAGGGTATGGTTTGTTTGCAATCGTGTCATTACGATTTCGTGAGTCAGTTAGATTAGCTTACCTGTCTCACCCTGCCCCAGATTGAACCCGGATTCTTTCGCTTGTGAGCCAACCGCTGTACCACTGAGCTGCGAGATACAAAATTACACCTCTCTTACCTGTTAAAAATGAAAAAAGTCATCTTGCGGTTTGATACCTAAACATCTGACAGTCATGAATGGAAATGATCCATGGTCATTTCCTTTCATGATTCACTTCCATCTTACAAAGCATGATGGACATAAATCCTGCCAACCATGCCTGAAATCAGCTTTACCAGGCGTGACTGAAATCCATTTTACCATGCATGACTAATATCCACCCTGCCAAGCATGAGTGACATTAATCCTGCCAAGCATGAGTGACATTAATCCTGTCAAGCATGACTGACTTTTAATCCTGTCAAGCATGATTGATATTAATCCTGTCAAGCATGACTGACTTTAATCCTGTCAGGCATGATTGACATTAATCCTGTCAGGCATGATTGACATTAATCCTGTCAAACATGACTGACATTAATCCTGTCAAGCATGACTGACATTAATCCTGTCAAGCATGACTGACATTAATCCTGTCAAGCATGACTGACATTAATCCTGTCAAACATGACTGACATTAGTCCTGTCAGACATGACTGACATTAATCCTGTCAAACATGACTGACAATAATCCTATCAAGCATGACTGGCATTAATCCTGTCAAGCATGACTGACATTAAACCTGTCAAGCATGACTGACATCAATCCTGACAAGCATGACGGACAGTCATTAATCCTATCAAGCATGACTGACAGTAATCCTGTCAAACTTGACACATTAATCCTGCCAATCATGACTGACAAGTGTAACATCAGCCTGGACACGTAGAGACAAACACATTCTGGCCTAGTTTTTCTCAGGCCACTGGCGTAAGTTCCCAGAAGTGCCTGAAAGACGATACATTTTCAACTTTACTAACAAAAACAAGGTTTTTTTTTCTGCATCTCCAGAGTGATGAGAGTCAGAGCTAAGCTACGTACGAACACACCAAGTATATAAGAGCAGATTGTGTTGGAGTCACTGAAGTTTGTGTTTGTATGTGTATATACTGTATCCTAGTTGGGGAAGCGGAAATTTAGTTTAATATGTTTATTATGAATACCATACCCATCATGTGGGCGGTAGTCAAAAGATTATAGAGGTATATAATGGGTCCAGGGACTGGGCCCCAAAGTTTTGATAGCTGAGCAAGATACAAAGGTAATGAACTTTATTTAGATCTGGTCACAGTCATGACTAGTTACAAAGGTATTTACAGATTACAGAGGTACATAATGAGTCCAGGGACTAGGCCCCAAAGTTTTGATAGATGAGGAAGTTATAAAGGTAATAAACTCCAGATAGATCCTTGATGTTGGTGAGGGGCTCTTGATTTAGGGAATTGGATCTGTGCTCCAGTTCCCCGAATTGAGCTTGAATGCCTTCCACATCCCCCCCCAGGCGCTGTATAATCCTACGGGTTTAGCGCTTCCCCCTTTATAATAATAATCCAGGTAGATCTAGTCACAGTCATGACAAGTTACAAAGGTACTTAGTTACTTAGTTACAGGAAGCGGAAAGGATACATGTTAATAGCGCTTATTGTGACTGCATGAAAAAATCATGCCTGTCTTGGACTGTGCTAGGTGCTGACATGTTGGGCATTGGCTTTAGTCATATGCTCTAGCCTCTGGCCCTCCACCCACTACACTTTTCTTAGGTAACATATAGCTTGTTCTCCAGACCTCGGACTATAACCTAAAGAACTCGGGTTCGATTCCAGGGCGACAAGTGACGTATATGAAGTTTCCTTACACCTGCTGCCCATGTTCACCTATAAATAAATAAGTCACAGATTTTTTTTTGTATTTAATATATCCAACAGTTAGAAAAATCTACCTACATCTTGCCTGTCTGATGATGGATCCGGGGGGTCATTGCCCCACTCTGGTTGCACATCATATTTGTGTCTCAGCTCTCTCAATAGAGCATTTAAAGATTGTAGGATCTCAATGGAAATAAGGCACAGATCTCGATGCACTGAATTTCTTGGGTTATCCTGGATGGCTAACCCTCTGGGGTTAAAAATCCGAACAAAATTATATCTTACAGCTCGTACAAACTCGGTCAAGCATCTAAATTATACTGGGAGCGCTTAAAGTCCCTAGAACTGTACTCCTTAGAACGTAGGCGAAAAAGATACATCATAATCCACACCTGGAAGATTCCGGAGGGATTAGTCCTAAAACTGAACACCAAATAACTGTAAATGAACACAAGAGGCTTGGCAGATAGTGCAGAACACTTCCGTTGATAAGTACAATGAAAGCTCAACAAGTGTATAGGGACCACGACTCTTCAACACACTTCTTTCATGCATAAGGGGAACCTTCCAGGTTAATAATCCTAATAAAATATTATCTTTAACTGTAAGGTGAACAGAAAAAAAAGTGCAAAGGGATTTACATCTTAATTATATTTTATGTTAATAATGTTACATTTTAATTGTGTTTTATTATCTAAATTAGGTTATCTTAACTATGCTAGGACATATTTTATTATCTTAATTATGTTAGGACATACTAACTAGTTATTTTAATTGTTAGAACATAATAACTAGTTATCTTAATTATGTTAGGATATATCTAGTTATCTTAATTATATCAGATCATCTTTAGTTATCTTAATTATATTTTGTGTTATCTTAATTTAAACCGGTAAGTGCTATATGACCCATATATCATCAGTAATTACTTTTGACTATAACAATACTAATAATTAACTACCAGGACTCAGTGGAAATAAGTCACTGCCTGGCTTTTTGGGGTTATCCTAAGTTCTCTACACACATGCTGCTTTGTATGATAATCTATATAGCTGTATTTGTATATACCTGAATAAACTTACTTATATACTTACTTAGGGTTTTGTATTTGGCGCTGTATATATAAACAAAATAATTTGTGAGGCAGGAGAGAGTCAGCCATACTTGTTGTGAGGAACGTGGAAGCTACTCTCACCCACTACACACCCACGTGTAAGTCACTTTTACTCCCTTATTCCTTTTATTCTTGCTTTACTAATGTTTCATTGTGTTTCTTAGGTAACCGGTGGAGGTACCTGATGCGGTGGAAATTAGGTGCAGGTGGTGTGAAAGGTGATCTTTGAGGGTTAAATATGGCTTATCTGGCAGGATGGTTGGACTTAGCCGGTATGGAAGTGGTTGAGGTATATTACTATATATTGTTCACGAGGAAGAGCTGAAGTCTTAGGGGTGATGCAGTGCCTGCCTGGAGACTGGGAGGTAATCAGGTTCCTTTCAAGTAAGGGGAGCTCCAGTTTCTTTGTTCAAGAGCCCTTCTGTTGTAACTAACTTTAGCTACTATCTTGTTTTAACTTTTAAGGTTTAATTAATAAGATATTACAAAGACCTCAATGTAAAAGTCACTGACTTTTTTTTTTTTTTTGCTTTATCCTGGGTAATTTACACATGTTAAACTATGTATGATAATTGTACTTGTGTACCTGTACCTAAATAAACTTAGTAAGGAACACTGCATTAGGCCTAAGATAAGATTTTGTTCTGGTTTTTATCCCTGGAGGGTTAGCCATCTAGGAAAACTCAGGAAAGGCAGTGTGTCATCGAGGGACACACTGTTTCCATTGGGGCTCCTTCAGTCTTGTCCTCCAGGATGCGACCCACACCACTCTACTAACACCCAGGTACCTACTAGCTAGCTGGGTGGACGGGGGACAATGGGTGTAAGGAAACACTCCCAGTGTTTCCACCCTCGCTGAGGATCGAACCACGGACACTCAGTGTGTGAAGAGGGCGTTGCCTACCAGGCCTACTGGCCTATGATAGACAGGTTTAACTCACACACACCCATACCAACTCATATACCCGTCGAACCCAAATATTAGTCCACCCAAAGTTCTGACGCTCATTGATGCTACCTGGGAATTTAATTAAGTTATTACGTGCTGTTGGAGTGTGAGCAAAGTAACATTTATGAAGGGGTTCAGGGAAACTGGCAGGCCGGACTTGAGTCCTGGAGATGGGAAGTACAGTGTCTGCACTCTGAAGGAGGGGTGTTAATGTTGCAGTTTAAAAACTGTAGTGTAAAGCACCCTTCTGGCAAGACAGTGATGGAGTGAATGATGGTGAAAGTTTTTCTTTTTCGGGCCACCCTGCCTTGGTGGGAATCGGCCAGTGTGATAATAATAATAAAAAAAAAAATATTACAGGGACTCCATTGGAAATTAGTCACTTTGTCTGACTGTTTTGGGTTATCCTGGGTAATTTACACTATGTATGATAATTTATCAACTTGTCGGTTCTCTGAACCATTCATCTACATATGATAATTGTACTTATGTGTACCTGTGCCTAAATAAACTTATTTACTTACTGTACTTCGACACTTGTAACAATTGCTGTAAGTTCTGTCTTGGTTGAATATTTTCAACATGCTATTTATATCCTCTTTATTCCTGTTTTCCATTTGTACACTTAAGCCATTTCCTTAATCCTGCACCTTTCCAACGAATGTAAGTTGAGTGGCATAAGCAGACGAATGTTGAAGAGGAGGTAATCAGTCCCTCCACCTTGCAGAATTTTATTCAGAAGACAGTAGATGAGGTAATCAGTCCCCTCAGTCTAGGAGCAGGTATTCAGTACTGTAGTCTGAGAGACTAATTGCTTCATCTACTGTCTACATTTTATATTTCTGTATTTGTATTGATAAACCCACTTGTTGGTGAAACATCTACAAATTATATACTTAGATGTTTCATGTGTGTAATTTATCAAGGGGGTGATGTTTCCTGAAAACTAAAGGAAACTTGTAGGTAGATGCATAGGGTACTTACTTTACACCCTTGATAAATATCACATCAGATATAGTTATTTATACATATTAATTTTGATTTTCAGCTCATCAAACATGGCATTAGAACTTGCTCATGAAAACATCTGGTTCGACAAGTGGCGTGTCGATGATGCAGAACGTCAGTTTTATGAAAATAAGGCCCAGGTGGGTTACTTATATCGGCCTTGTATTAACATTTCATATAGAACAAAAGGGCACAATACCATGGCTGGAACAATACACAAATAACCTTCACATAGGAGAAAGAAACTTAAGATGTTTTGGTCCAACTTGAACCATTAATTAGTCACAATGCATGTTTAGTTAATAATAATAATAATAATAATAATAATTTCTAATAATAATAATTTCTTTATTTACTACAAGTACATGTACATGGCATACAGCCCTAGCCGACATCAATGACATACTACTATATAGAAAGCCACGTGTTGTGCAGAGCATTTTGGGCAGATTAGGTTAGTTTTGTCTCAGGATGCCACCCACACCAGTTGATTAACTCCCATGTACCCATTTTACTGATGGGTGAACATAGACAACCGGTGTAAAGAAACATGTTTCTACCCTCACTGGGAATCGAACCTAGACCCTAGCCATGTGAAACGAGAGCTCTAACCACCAGGCCATGGACTGAAATGTTGTCATAAGTTTCATTCTTGTATATGCGGGTTATCTGTGTAACATTTCGTATCTTAACCCCTTATGACATGGCGATTCACAGGTGTGACCTCCCATCAACATTTAAATTTTCCCATGCACTCCAACTAAAAAGTTTCCCTTCTGTTTAATTTCTGTTTAGTAACCAGTACTATTCTGGTGATTATATGAACCAGTTAAACTTGGTTGATTTAATAGCACGTTGTCTAGGTCAACTGGAGTGCTTGTCCAGGTCACATCTGGATGTTGCTGCATTATAGGAGGCTATAATGTGCTCGGAGTAACATCTTTTAGTTTATCCTAACAATTTTTTTCACATTAACCAGTAGATTAGCATGAAGTCTGGAAAGTGTGGGAAATTAAAATGGCATTGCTAATTTTCTGTCTTTTTGTTATAAATATTAACATTTTGAACATCCTATTTTAATCTTTGTAAGCCTTAAGATTATTCGGTTGGATAAAACAATAATATTTGCAATAGTAGTGTAAATCAGTTCGATGAAGGTTTAAGGCCAAGTGAACTGTACTGTAATCCATTGTCATTATAGTATTGCTCTCTAGGTAAAATGTCTTAGTGATATACCACTCTATAATTTGATAAGTCAATTGTTGCTGTTTAATGTGATGGTATACACTAATCCTCTTCTATCATTTACAACAGGTGGTTAGCTAAATAGTATCCATTCTATTTTTTACATAGCCTGCCATAGGATCGCCCTGTGTGAGGCTTACTTGCACAGGTAGGCCAGTAGGGCTAGTTTACAAGGTAAGGTTGAAGGTCGTCTAATTTTTGAAGTTTTAATCCATGAGCATTAGTCATAGTCTTGTAGGTACTGTGGACCACCTAATTTGTAAACAAATATGGAAGCTTATTCACAAAATATTATTAATCATCTCTATTAATTAAGAACCAAAAATGTGAAAATTTATTGTAGTTAAGCACTTAAGCCTTTTCTGAATTCATTATAAACACAAGCATAAGTTACGTTATTCTTTTGTATACATACTGTATATCTATGGAGTTTTTTTTGGGGGGGGATGTGTTAGTTCAAAAGTGTTTTTCTACTACTGAAACTGAAGTTATATTTTAAGGATTGTAATTTTCTCCCTGTAAAGAAATACTTTATGATAAAATCCTTAAGAAAAGTTGTGTACTGTGAACAGTTTGGTACTTATAATTATAAATAATGCAGTTATATAATTGACTTGGCAAATTATGCAGGCTGACTTATCAGGTGATATAATGACTTAATTACAATTAGGATTATTCTTTGTACATACTGTGTGTTTTAAGTGCAGGTATGTACTGAGTTGTATTTGTGTGTGTGGATGTTCATAGTTTTTAGAGGAGCAATTAATATGTCAGATCATTATTTAGTGGTAGCTACAGTAAGATAGTGTATAAGGAGGTTGGCATCAGTGGGTAAGAGACGTGAAAAATGAATGAGCTAAAGGAGATAGTGGGAGATACATGTAAGCAACTATTAGTAGAAAGGTTAGGTAGAGGGAACATGTAATAAGAAGGAACTCGAAGAGGCATAAAGTAAATTTAATTAACAGCAGTCATTAAAAGCCTACAGATCTTAGCTATGAATATCCTCCTACCCCAAGACATCCTCCTTGCTAGTAGAGCTAAATCCTTCTCTCCATTTCTTCCTCTCTTGAAAATAATGAATATCCAATGGGCTGTTTTATTGATCTTAAAAAAAAATCTTTGATACATTAGACCACAATGTTCTACTACTTAAATTAGAACATTATGGAATTAGTGGACATGCTCTCTCATACATGAAATTTTACCTAAATGACAGACACCGGCATGTGACCATGCAGCCCAATCGAACATTTTGTGGTAATGCACTGGGCCCTATTCTATTCCTTTTCTCCATCAGTGACCTTCCTAATGCTTTACAGGAGCTTAAATTCTATCAGCAGATGACACAACTTTGTAATTTCAAATGTGTACTCAATACAGTAAATGCCAAACTTTTCAGAATATCTACTTGAATCACAACTAACAAACTCTCACTCAAATCAAACACTGAGGGACTGACAACCTTAAGTCTACGACTTCAAGGGTGATGGACTGATTACATTGTCTTCGCATCTCTACTGTTCCTGCCTACTTTCTGTATTCGACTGAAGAAGCCTACTGTGTAGGCGAAACATTTCAGAATAAAGTTGCCTAACTGTTGCCTATGTGTCTTGCCTATCTACTCTCACTCAGTATTGACAAAACCGTCTATATAATGGTTGGGAACAAAGTAAAAAAAAAAATTAATTTGAACATAGAGAAACAGTATGCCAATTTGTAGTCAGGACAAGGGTAAATTCTTGAGAATACAATTGTATGGCAAACTAATATTTAGTACACTGTACATCTAGAACATTTCTAAAATATTTCCAAAATAATGGGCATTCTTTCAGAAATAAGCTATTATGTCCTCCACATATCCCTAAACACTTTGTACCACTCTAATTTATCCATACCTCACTCAAGGGATCAGCAACAGCTAATCACCTTAAACCTGATGTTACTCAGCATAAAATCAGCTCTTGGAATTATTACTCATTTAGGCTCCATACAACACACACCTCTTATTCAAAAGTTTAAATTTACTTAATGTACAAAATCATATTTTTTTTTTTCTATGCATGCTATGTCTGCAGGACACTCATTTCAAACATTAACCAGGAGCTTAAATTTTGTTGAGAGTTACAACCCAACACATGGACACAATACAAGGAACAAATGTCCCTAACATTCCACATGTATGACTACCTGTTCAAAAACTGTATGCAAATGAAAGGCCCAGAAATTTGGAACACACTACCTGAAAATGCCAAAAGTTCACCATCTTCCATCAGTGTTACAAATATTGTTAAAAAGTACCTATTTAATCTTGCATAAAGGTTATATTCATTAATTCTGTAAATTCCTGTTTTGATTTCAGCTCAATTTAACCACTCCACAAAATGCAGTTCATTAAACTAATATAATTTATCTGTAATTTATTAATTCTTCATTTGCAACCTTGTCTCATTGTACTTTTGATATTAATGGAGTACTCAAGCTGTACTGATACTCAGTGCATTACCCAATTAGTGGTTTTCTTCTGAACCTATAATTGTATCAAATTATACCTGTATTATATGATCAGTCTCTAAAACAGTCAGTTGGAATGTATAACTACTGTAACTACCGTACTTTGTGTGGCTCGTAAATTTAAGTTACCAATATACCTTGCCGTGTGTGTGTGTGTGTGTGTGTGTGTGTGTGTGTGTGTGTGTGTGTGTGTGTGTGTGTGTGTGTGTGTGTGTGTGTGTGTGTGTGTGTGTGTGTGTACTCACCTATTTGTGGTTGCAGGGGTCGAGTCTTAGCTCCTGGCCCCGCCTCTTCACCGGTTGCTACTGGGCCCTCTCTCTCCCTGCTACATGAGCTTTATCAAACCTCGTCTTAAAACTGTGTATGGTTCCTGCCTCCACTACGTCATTTTCTAGGCTATTCCACTGCCTTACAACTCTATGACTGAAGAAATACTTCCTAATATCTCTCTGACTCATTTGTGTCTTCAACTTCCAATTGTGGCCTCTTGTTTCTGTGTCCCCTCCCTGGAACATCCTGTCTTTGTCCACCTTGTCTATTCCACGCAGTATTTTATATGTCATTATCATGTCTACCCTGACCCTCCTGTCCTCCAGTGTCGTCAGGCCGATTTCCCTTAATCTTTCTTCATAGGACATTCCCCTTAGCTCTGGAACTAACCTTGTCGCAAACCTTTGTACTTTCTCTAGTTTCTTGACGTGCTTTATCAAGTGCGGGTTCCAAATAGGTGCTGCATACTCCAGTATGGGCCTGACATACACGGTGTACAGTGTCTTGAATGATTCCTTACTAAGGTATCGGAATGTGTGTGCGTGTGTGCATGTGCGCGTGTGCGCGTGTGCGCGTGTGCGCGTGTGCACGTGTGCGCGTGTGTGCGTGTGCGCGTGTGTGTGTGTATATTAAATTAAAATGGAAAAGACCTTCCTCTGTAAGCTATGCGTGTTGTAAGAGGCGACTGAAATGCCTAGAGCAAGGTGCTAGTAACCCCTTCTGTTGTATAAATTACTACATGTAAATAGACACTTTAGTTTTTTTCTTTTTAGGTCACCCTGCCTCAGTGGGAGACAGCTGGTGTATTGAAAAAAAAAAAATTGCTACAATTAAAAGTTCAGAAGAAAATCACTTTGCATTTCAAGCAAACTAATCATATATACATAGCTTACAAATTACTTAAATCTAGACCTGGCATATAATTTTAATAATTATGTGCTTATTGGAGATTCTAAAGAAAAGTTACATAGAAAAAGAGTAAGGTGATGAGGGTATCAAATGATTTAGATAAAGAAAAATTGGATATCAAATTGGGGAGGAGGAGTATGGAAGAAGTGAATGTTTTCAGATATTTGGGAGTTGACATGTCAGCGGATGGATTTATGAAGGATGAGGTTAATCATAGAATTGATGAAGGAAAAAAGGTGAGTGGTGTGTTGAGGCATATGTGGAGACAAAAAATGTTATCTATCTAGGCAAAGAAGGGAATGTATGAAAGTATAGTAGTACCAATACTCTTATATGGATGTGAAGCTTGGATTGTAAATGCTGCAGTGAGGAGGAGGTTGGAGGCAGTGGAGATGTCCTGTGTAATGGCAGTGTGTGGTGTAAATATTATGCAGAAAATTTGGAGTGTGGAAATTAGGAGAAGGTGTGGAGTTAATAAAAGTATTAGTCAGAGGGCTGAAGAGGGGTTGTTGAGGTGGTTTGGTCATTTAGAGAGAATGGATCAAAGTAGAATAACATGGAGAGCGTATAAATCTGTAGGGGAAGGAAGGCGGGGTAGGGGTCGTTCTCAAAAAGGTTGGAGGGACGGGGGTAAAGGAGGGTTTGTGGGCGAGGGGCTTGGACTTCCAGCAAGCGTGCGTGAGCGTGTTCGATAGTGAATGGAGAGGAATGGTATTTGGGACCTGATGAGCTGTTGGAATGTGAGCAGGGTAATATTTAGTGATGGGATTCAGGTAAACTGGTTATTTTATGTAGCCGGACTAGAGTCCTGGAAATGGGAAGTACAATACCTGCACTTTAAAGGAGGGGTTTGGGATATTGGCTGTTTGGAGGGATATGTTGTGTATCTTTATATGTACATACAGGCGGGCCCCGCTTATACAGCAGTTAGGTTCCGGGCTACTGCTGTAAAGTGAAACAAAGTCTTTTAAATACATATAAAAGCCTGATAACATGTTCACACTATCATATAATAAGTGAACAACAGAGCTAAATCTTAAAAATGCATAAACATTACTTACCTGAAACTATTTTTGTCCTTGGCTTATAGAGTGGTGAATATATTTACTTTAACAAGTTTGAATGAATGAAGAATGGTTATAACTGACAACCACTGCATCAGCGAGATGCTGTAAAGTGAAGTGCTGTAAAGCGGGGCTCTCCTGTACTTCTAAACTGTTGTTACCTGAGCACCTCTGCAAAAACAGTGATTATGTGCGAGTGAGGTGAAAGTGTTAAATGATAATGAAAGTATTTTCTTTTTGGGTCACCCTGCCTCGTTGGGAGATGGCCAACTTGTTAAAAAAAAAAAAAAAAAAATGTAGCAGTACAGCTTAAGTAATTTATTACGATTGCAAGCACAATGAGATGGGTTGCAAATGACAAATTGGATAATTACAAATAAAGTTGAATTTATATTGGTTCAGTGTTCAGTATTTTATGGGGGTGTTGTATTAAAGTGGTGAAATCAAAGCATGAAAATTTCACAGTTAATGGGTTAACATTTATGAGAGAGAATGAGAGAATGGTTATCAAAATTTTTGCTGAGAGTAATCAGCAGTTTTGGAGAGAAATTTAAAAGTTGAAGGTGGAGGGGAGGAAGAGTAGGGGCCATCCTCAGTAAGGTTGAGAGGGAGAAGGTTAAAGAAAGTTTTTGAGTGCTAGGGGCTTGGACATCCAACAGGCTTGTGTTAGCATGTTAGATAGGAGCAAGTGTTTTTATGATTTGACATGCTTTTGGAATGTGAGTGAGATAACATTTATGATGGGGCTCAGGGAAACCAGTTAGCCAGATTTGAGTCCAAGAGGTGGGGAAGTACAATACTTGCACTCTGAAAGAGGATGTGGGGATGTGAACTGTAATGTTGACACACTTCTGGCAAGACATGGTTGAATGAGTGAAAGTGTTTTCTTTTATCAGGTTACCCTGCCTCAATTGGAGACGGCCAGTGTTAAAAAAAAACAAAAAAACTATGGAGTAAATGGACTTGGCAGTTAAAAAAAAAAAAAAAAAATGGGGAGATGTTGAATGGAGAGGAGGAAGTACACGAAGGATGGACAGCATATGTTAAGTTGTTATTAAATGATGGTGAAAGAGAGGCCATAACATCATGTAATGAGCTGAAGGAATACTGTCTGGTAGGAGTAAGGAGGAGCCAGAAGTGAATATGGGAAAGTGATTGAGGCAGTTTGTCGAATGAAAGTGGTAATATAGTTTTGGAGTAGTTTGTGTATTTGTTGAATGTGTGCATCAGAGAAGGGAAGTTAATTAAGATTGGTAGAGTATGCCTAATTCTTATGTATATGGGTAAAGAGGATAAGAGAAGTGTAGGAATTATAGACTTAGGGAATAAGCTTGTTGAATGTATCAGGTAAAGTGTTTAGTTGAATTATTGAGCAAATTAGGGTTAAGACAGAAGGTGGGATTATTGAGGAGCAAGGAAGATTTAGGAAGGGTAGGGCATATGTAGACCAAGCACATATTTACATCAGAGCATATAAGTGAACAATACTTGCATAAGGCAAGGAACTGTTTGTTTCCTTTGTGGATTTTGAAAAGGCGTGTGACAGGGTGGACAGAGAAACATTGTGGTAGGTGTTGCAACTGTATGGAATAGGTAGTAGGCTACTTAAAAAAACAGTGAGGCTCAGGTTAGGGTATGTAGGAGAGATGGACTATTTTCCAGTAAAAGTAGACCCTAGATAGGACTGGGATATGTCACCATTGTTTAATATACTCATAAATGGGGTTGAAAATGGAGCTTAGGTTTGGGTGTAGGAGAGAAGTGTGGGATTATGAGATAATGACTCTGACATAGTGGTTATTATGGTTGTTTTATGCTGGTGATTCATTTCTTTTGGGAGATTCTAAAGAGAAGTTGCTAAGGTTGGTAGACAAGTTTAGGAGGGTATGTAAAAGGAGGAAATTAAGTGAACGTAGAAAAAAGTAAAATAGTTTAGGTAATGGAAAACTGGGCATCAGACTGAATCAAGAGACCATGAAAAAAGTGAATGTGTTGGCAGATGGGCCCCATGAAAGATGAGATGAACCATAGAACAGATGAATGGGAAAAAGTAGATGAAGTGTTAAGTTATCTGTGGGGAGTGAAAAAGGAAATTTCATCTATAGTGCAATAAGGGGAATATACCAGAATATAGTGGTACCAACCATTTCTTGTGGGTGTGAGGCAAGGGTTCACAAAGTAAGGATGATTCTAGAGGCAGTGGAGATATTGTGTTAGTGATAATTATGTAGTGTGAATACTGTTTTTCTAAAAAATTCAGAGTGTAGAATTTAGAAAACAGTGTGGGGTTCTGAAAAACATCATTCAGAGGATGGAGAGGAAGTTGTTGAAGTGGTTTTGGCATTTAGAGATTGGAGCAGAATAAGATAACCACGAGGGTGTATAAATCCTGGGTGGCAGGAAGGAAGGGGTATGGTTGCCACAGTATGGGTTCAAGGGTAGGTATAAAGGAAGTTTTTAGTAGTAAGGGCGGCATAAATGAGCATGCTAGATCAGAGTGGAGACGAGGGGTTTGAGGGATTTGACTTGCTGTATGAACATTAACAATATAACAAGAAGGGAAACAGGTTAGCTGGGCTTAATTCCTGGAGGTTGGAAGTAGTGTCTGCACCTTGAATGAGTGGCAGGTATTTTAAGTTATGAGGGGTCAGTTGAATTGTGATATCTGCATACTGGCAAGACAGCTATTGAATGAATGATGGTGAATGTTACCTTTTATGAGTTATTGAATTACAAATTCAGTTTTTTTTTCCTCAAGATTTCATCTTGATTCCCTAGTGTGGGGAGGATAGCCAGTGGGAAACTTTAGCAGACGACCATCAAAATGCAGTTTCCTCACCTGGTGAAATTAGAGAAGGCTCTGCTGTTAATGCAACTCTGGAGTTTGAATCTGCCAAAGTGAAATCGCAATGCTTACAAGAGGAACATTGTGAGGTTTTCGGAAGTAAAGGACAATCAAGGCTCATTTTAACTATAATGCACGTCGGTGTGAAAAAAAGTCAATTTATGTTGATGCCGTTGTCCATATACTGAAGACATAATCTGTTCTGTTTTATTATATAATTATCTCTGCTGCTTTTCTTAAAACTTATAATGAGCCTTGATATTCAGTACATAGTGAGTTGTGTGAAACAAAATTCAAAGCTTGTCAAATGATGAATTAACAGTCATGAGTGTTTTTAATTTTATTTTCTAGGTAATTTTTAAGTTTGTATTGCCATTATAGTCCTGCTGGTACAATACAAAATAATTTTTTTATATTAATTTATATTGCTTTTATTTTTATGTATATAATTTTTAATGCTCTTCATATTAAATTGCACTAATCAGTTTTTAATGAAAATTTTGAGAGCTGTATACCCTGTACTGTACAGTTATTAAATTTTCCCAGTGTGTTGAACTGAGGTTTATTTTGCATGATTACAGCTTCAGATATTCTGTCCAGTCTCTTGCTATTGTTGGTAGTAAGAATATATACTGTGGTATGATATGTACCAGGGGTGGGGGAGTTATCTTGACTGATATGCCACATCACCAGCTTAACATCTCTAAATAAGCTTAGTGGGTCACTACTTGTGTTGTAAAATTGTAAATGTTTTATAAGATCTTAAATTCCAGTCTTCTATTTGTGCATAAAAAAGATTGAGATGCAGTACTACCAGCATCCGTTAGAAATTAGGCTACAGAACAAAAACCATTGAGTAGACATCTATTTAATAAATGTAGTTGTATAATGAGAATGTGAGCTCAATTATTTGTACCATTGTTGTACACCTGTTGCATAAAATAAATAGGCTAATTAAAAATAAATTAATCTTTATCTAAATGAGAAAGCAACTCATCAGGTATTTTTCCATTAATTTCAAGTTGTTCAAAATATTTATGAAAATGCAAGAAACCTCTTCAGTTAAAAGAATGACATCGCTGATGTGTGGTAATTAAACTTTTGAAGTTCGGCATTTTCTCCGTTGCTGCAAGGCTGAGTACTACTAATATTGTAGCCATTGTTCATTGCAGACCTAAGTTTTGATTTGACAGAAAATGTCTGCTCACATACACATCTTCACCCAAACAATATAAGCATCTTTTGAACAAGTCTTTAATATTGTAAATGCAAAATTAAGAGAGGTATAAAAACTAGGAAGTATCAGTGAATTAAATTGTTGCAAAAATCAGAGAATCACATTCCAGCTCAAGCTAGAGTTGAGGGTCAACTGGGGGCTATGTCAGCATCGGCTGAAAATGGAGCGGTAATTGGACAAGATTACTTTGAAATCTTGGCATTTAAGAGTAAACTCAGTACATAAATTCAATAGGTGAAATAACTAATGCCCTCCTGAGCCAGAAGTAGACAACTAATACCCTCCTGGCCTGAAGTAGACAGAGAACCAAGAGAAGAAAGGAAAGAGTGGAGGTTTTCCAGGCTGTTAGGTGGGCACCTGAGGGTATGAATGCTGGAACACAGGTGGTGCTGACATGCTCTCACCTTGGGTGATGTAAATATCCCGTAATTAAGCTAAAATACACACCTAATAAAAAGGTTATATTAAGGGCATCAAGCATTGACAGATTTCCTGCTTTGGCAGACCAACACCTGTTCCTATTTAGGATGTAATCAAATCAAAATGACATGGTGGTGGGCAGGATGTGGCATGCAGGCTTTATTATGCTCACCCATGGTATATATACAGTAGTCTGAAACATTGCTCAATTCTGGGGCAATGATAGTTACAGGTATGCCACTGGAATATTACATATAAATAAGAACATGCATGAAATATTGAGTATCTTGTGAACACTACAGGCAAGCTATCTCAGTTGTTAATGCTGGTCTCTGTCTGGTTTCTGATACAGTAGATAGTTGATATCTGCTACTGATATTTGCTGATAATTATTCATACCAAGGATATTCTCACTTATAGTTTGTATTGATGGTATAAATTCACTTTGTAATGAATGTTGATGCTTATTTTTCAGTGGGCTTCGTACATTTTTTGACCATGAATGTTGCCGCTTTTTTCAAAGGGTTTAATTTCTGTGCGCAGAAGACTAAAGTTTGTTTTAGTTAATTTTTTCTTTCCCAAGTTTTCTTCAAGTGCCACAAAAAAAAGGAATATTATATTGATTAAGGTGAATGATATTAACTTTGAATTCTTCTTTTTATTAGGTTCTCAAAAAAAAAAAAATTTCTAATTAGCCTGGGTTCAAAATTATCTTGATTATATTTTTAAGTAATGATGATCATAAAAGGAAAATAGTGACAAATCAAAACTAATAAGTTATTTTTAATTAATATTTTCATTTAAATTTAAGAATGCTTATATTGATAGTAAGGGAAATTAAAAATTCTGTATAGAATGTTTTGTGACATTCCCATATTTTAGAAATTTGAATGGAGCAACAGTTCATAGTCGGAACAGGTTGTCAAGCCAATTATGATTGTAATTCCATAACCAAAATTAGCAGTATGGTATAATTTACATAACATTAGTATATCTCTATATTTGTTAATATGAAGAAGGAAGATTTGGTCAAGCTGCTTGAAGTTTAGAAATTTTTGTGTGTAGTTTAATATTGTATGTTACTGCCCTCTTGCCAGAAAGAATGTGTTTTGGCTGATGTTTATTGGCTTTTTAACACCTTAGACTTAAAAAAATTAGTTTATCATTATATAACTAACATAAGTTAGTGATGCTCATCATTATTTCCAAGGTTGCAAAGTTGCATACAGGAATTTGCTTACTCCAGAAGTGTATTGAAGGTACTTAATTGTCAGTTGTACCTATTTCAGAAAAGTACTTGTGACACTTTTATTTCACTAATTTATCTTTATTAATATAAGAGTAGGATTATTAGATATCTTATGGAGGGAAGATACAGTATAGTTATTTGCTATATGTTACTTTGTATCTCGATATCTTAAGAATGCTTCCTGACATTAGTTTGAAGCAGTGTACGTGAAGCAGATTTGTGTAGAGTTTAGGTAGTGTAACCTCCCAGTTCCTGTTTTTGGGAGTGGGAGCATGGCTATGAACTGAACTGAATCCAAACCTCCAGCTGTGAGAAAAGACTGCATGACTAGATCTAGTCCCTGTAGGGACTCTTGAGACAACACACACCAAGACTGCATGAACAGGATACAGTAAGAGGCAGTATGAAAAACTAAAGTGTAATGAACATTGTCAATGTTCAATAATAACCCACATGGAGATGGGCAGTACAATGTCTGCGCTTTAAAGGAGGGGTTTTGGGATGTGTTGTGTAACTTCATATGTAGTACGTATATGCTTCTAAACTGTTGTATTCTGGGCACCTCTACAAAAACAGTTATTATGTATGAGTGAGGTGAAAGTGTTGAATGATGATGAAAGTATTTTCTTTTTGGAGATTTTCTTTCTTTTTGGGTCACCCTGCCTAGGTGGGAGACGGCTGACATGTTGAAAAAAACAAAATGGAGACAAACTCGGGAGGTTGATTTGTATATTACGACCCCTGTCTGGGATCCTCTTCTGCTAAAGAGGATTCCAGAAAGGGGTCTTAATATTCAGGTCAATCAACCTCTTAGATTTATCTCCATATGGGTTATTACTGAGCAAGAGACAATATGATCATGGCATGGGGCAAAGTAGGCAAGGGCACTCTCTCTGCCTATGGAGGATCCAGAACAAGGAAGACAGATGAAAACTGAGTACCCAGTTGAATCAGCAAGTAAGGGAATTGAATGTGCTAGACAACACCAGAAGCTAGTTCCTTGTAATGGTTCAAGTATATGATAAGGCTAACTCGGTTAGGTCAGTGACCATTTCCTAATAATATATTGGGTAACCTGTTGAAAATATAGGTCAAGGTAGATCGTCATGTGTATTCTTATGAAAACTTGGTAAATAATATGCTACAGTACAGTATATGTTTCAACACTGAGTGTGGGGGATAATAGTGTTAATAGTGTAATACTTGTGTAGTATATAGATTCTCTAATACCATTACAGCAAGGCTCCCTTGTCATGCTGAAGTCACACGACTTCCTTCCCTGCTTAGACCATAGGCCAGATCGCTCGCTGTCACTCCAATCCTAGCTGACAAGACGTCAGCATGACAAGGGAGCCTTACTATAATGGTATTAGGAAATCTATATATTACACAGGTATTACTCCCTTAACAGTTGTTGAATATATGAGCTATGATAGCAATGGTCCAAGTCAGATCGAAATGTTGTCATAAACTTCTTTCTCCCATGTGTGGGTTATTTGTGTACTATAACAGCTTGTTGTATGAACTCTCTGGAAAGCATACTAGTTGCTTGTGACTGTTAGGGCTGTGATGACATGCTATATTGAGCACTCTGGAAGATGGGTCTTGTGGAGAGTATAGGTTACAATGGCTTATGCCATATGGGCCCTCTGGAAGATGATTGTTGCTGTAAAGGGCTGTGATGATTTGGGCCGTATGAGCCCTCTGGAGGATGGTTTTTGTTATGGAGTGTTTAAACCCCCTGGAAGATTGTTCATGTGACACTTTGAACTACGTACTAGTCTACGTACTGGACTGTCAAATGGGAAATGAATGTACAGTAATTGCCTATGAAGGTGACACTGAATAATACATGATTATGTGATTGTGTGAGTGAGGCGAAAGTGTTGAATGATGATGAAAATATTTTTTTTTGGGGGGGGGGGGGATTTTCTTTCTTTTTGGGTCACCCTGCCTTGGTGGGAGACGGCCGACTTATATAACAAATTCATGGGCTTTCATATTTGCTCATTTCAGTTATCCAATGTTTTTACTAATGGGTAACTCATGCATAACTTCAGTTGTCCAATGTTTTTCTGGCTACAGACCTTTACCATATCCAAATCTCTGTTCTTTTCATTATTTCTTATGACTGTCGGTATTAACCTGATTAGAATATATTACAAGGTTATGGTCTGTGAAATAAATTGAATGTTAATCTGAAGCAAAATTTGTTACGCAAGCTTAATTCACAGTTCTTTAGTTTTGCAGGACCCCTTGGAACTTAACCTCTCGCTTATTTGTAGGGATGACGAAACTTTTGTGTACTTAAGAGGCTTGTTTTTATTTCATTATTGTCAAGAAACTAGGAATTGTATTCTTGCATCAGTCATGCTTCAATCTTAAATTATGTAATATTTATTAATTTGAGATTTAATGATTTTTATTAACAATTTAAATTTGTTTTGGTAAGTCCCTTATATTTTGAACACATTTGAGCCTTTTAAGTACAATCTTTAAAAGCTGCTTTATTTTATTCTCTGGAATTTTATGTACAGTACAGTATTTACAGATTGTGGCTGTTGATAATTTTTGGGAATACCTGTTGTTCCCTGCTTTATAATGGTGGTAACACATTAACTATGGGTTAAGCTACAACATATGGTATTTGTAAATTAATACCATGATATCTGCTTCCCTTGGAAACTATAAACTTGATTCACACTAGAAGGATGAGTACGAGAGAACCACGTATCCTTATTCCCAATTGCATGCGCGTTCTGAACTACCCTTGTACGTGGTGTAATCTCGTGCTAGCGAGTTATACAAAGTCATGTGTTTAGGACTAGGGTATAGTAGCATTGGTTTAAAAGCTTTACTGTTCCTCACATAATGACTAAAAGACAGTATGTACTTCTTTTATGACAGTGCGATGGATTTATATCGTGGATGTTATATTTATTCACTATAAATTAGGAGAATGTTGGAAAATTGGTCATTATACATTTGAGTGACCCACAGATCTTCATTAATTCAGAACGCCTAACACTACTATATGTACTTGATTGTCACTTATTGAAGAGTATATAAATAGAGAGTACAGTATATGGCACTTACTGAAGAATTTATAAATAGTATATTAACCTGTGATACCAGACATTTTAAGGAAATTTCCAAATTTTACTTTCAATAGAGGAAAATTGAATTGTAAATATTTATCTAGATGTATTCCTGTTAACCCTTTTGGAGCTTAATGACTAGGTCTTTCGTGTATTCATATGCTCTAGCACTACCATCCATAAGATGGATATGAAGTGCACAAGAATCTATTCTAGCTGCTTCAACAGTAAAAATCTAAATATACTTGCATGATCATAAGATACGATAAAATAGAAGAGGTGTTTTTTTTAGCTCCATTAGCAGGAGAAACAAGGTCCCAGTTGCAAATTATGCATAAAAGTTGATAGAAGAAAAAGCAAAATATTAAAAAAAAAAAAAAAGCTTGTAGACTGCTGGAAGGAGATCAAAGAGGAAGTAATGTGTTCTGTCTACCACTGGAAGCTTTAAAAATCTACACAAGAAACTAAATATTTTAGACGGGACACCTCAGGTATAGCTCTGCTCCCATAACTACGAATCGGTTATCGTGCATGGTGTATTCAAGTCAGTTTATGGTACGGAATATGATAGGGCTAGGGGTGAGAGGGTCTGTACTGCTGTTACTTAAGAGATACCTGCATGTCACTTTACTACTGGTATACTTCCTTAATCCTAATACTGTCGTTATCAACACGAAAGAGCTACTAGCAGTGTTGATTGCTGTTCTACATAAACATTAATCCTAATGCTGATAACATCAGCAAGGGGAAAAAACATTTAAGGTACAATATATTTTAGTGCTTACATTTTACAAACAATTATTTGACAGTATATTAAATACAGTATCTTAAATTGCAATATATCATCTAAATCCTCTCCTGGATCACATATAATACATATAGTTATAAGTAAACCCTGAGTGAGTTAACCACTTAACCTAGATTCTACCCACTTATGGAACAGAAAAATTGTTGGGAGGATCTCTAGGATCGCAGTAGAATAATACTTAGTCGTACAAACCCCCAAAAACCAACAGAATGGACTGCTTGGATCATCTCTCTGACTCCTCTGCCTCTCCATTCTCTCGATAATGATCTCCGTCTGTGATTCCTGTCTTACCATATTTTCTGCTCATTTTGTTTGTCACTCTGCATGGCCTTTATACCTGGAGAGTATACCTATATAACGTCAAAAATTTTACACCCTGCCTTGAATTCCTCTCATGTTGGCTATATAATTACTACTACTTGCACCACAGTCTGAACATTAGAACACAGAGGAGCACTACAATATACCTATTGGACCCTATCTTATATAGGTGGACACTTATACCTAAGCATAACTGATAGTATTCATCACAGGATGGCTTAGCAGTACTGAAAGACTGATGGGTAGCAAAAGAGGGGAAAAGAGGAAGAGTGAAGGGAAGGAAGAGAGGCATACATTTTCTGAAATTATAACATGTCATAAAGTTTTGTATTATGAATTATTCTGGGATAGACCATGACTACCTTTCTTGATTATCCTAATGCATTCAAAAAGTTTCTAGTACAGTATATAGATTTTTTTAATTCAAGGAAAAAATACTGTATTAAGATACTTCCAACACACTATTGGAGAGGCTGGTTTGATAAAAAAAAAAATAGGAATGGCATTGTTGATTGAATTTTTTTTTTTTTTAGAAAGCAAGTTTATGCTACAGTATCTATTTTTGTTACACTAATACATAAAAATACTTAAATAATATTTAAATTTTTTTTTTTCACCTCAGGTTAGTGGAGGCCAATTGATATGATTTTTTCTGTGAGGCTCTAATGGTGGTTTCCTGTGTTTCTTAGGGAAGTTCGGGCCTAGGATCCCTGGCCAGTCAGATTGCCAAGGCACGGCAAGAAATAAAGAATTCCCTTGTGAGTAGGCCTTCTTCATTGAGCTTTTTCAGTACAGTATATTTTTTTAATAGGTACATTCTTTTGCTGGGGTTTACTGTCCACTTGTATGGCATAAATGAACCCACATGGAGAAAATAGAGGTAAGAGTACTGTACTATATATTTTGGCATCATACTGAGGCTCTTTTCAGTAGACTAAAATGTAAGAGCGCTCTTATATATAAAGCAGGTACAAGAATTGATCTTTAGGGAGGCAGTGAACAATGCTTTATGGCAGCAGAAAGCTTGACAAGTTCAGGGAATGAGTTGAGAACGTGGAGATATGGCTTCACTTGGATTTTATTTTACCCTATTTATTGTTTCCCACTAAGGTAGGGTGACACAAAGAAAACATTCAAAGTCATTCAGTAACACACTTGCCAGTAGTATTTGCAGACATCACAATTCATATGACCCTCCAAACTATAATATCCTTGTCTGTTTTTCAGTGCAGGCAATGTACTAGACTTCTGCTTTGAGAACTCAAGTCTAGCTAACCAGTTTCCCTGTATCCCTTCATTAATATTACCTTGCTCACTCTAACACCTGCTCTGATCTTGCATGCTCACACATGCCTGTTGGATGCTCAAGCCCTTACTATTCAAAACCTTTACCTCCCCATTCTACCTCCAACCCTTTCTGGGATGTAGCTTTTTTTTTTTTTTTTTTTGTCCTTTTGAAGGAGCTTTGATGGGTAATAGGAATAAGTAAGCCTGTTATAGGTCAGAAAAAATGTCATGTTGCACAAGGTGTTGATGCCTGAAGGAGAGATTAGAGGAAAAACAAAATGCAGATGTGGTTTATGCAGATTTTACATAAGTATTTGATAAATGTGACCATGGAGTGGTAAGTTATAAAATTAGTTCATGGGTATAACAGTTAAAGCTTATAAATTTAAATAAAAAAATAGCATGTGGCACCTCTGCTCTCATATCCTCTTAGTAGATATACATAAACCACAGCTTGGTAGAAGACACACTGAAAAAAACTCAATATACCAAAGGAAAATATTTTAAACAGTGACAATTTTTGGCTGCTTTACTACAAAAAGAATGAAATACAGGATACAAAAAATATAGATCTAGTTTTAGAATGTCAAGAATGGGTAAAAAGATCTATGAATATTTGTCTGACAATCTAACCTTGAGAAAATACAGTAAGACATTGACCAGGAAAATGACTGGGTGGATTAAGAGTTCATTTGCTGCTCACATAGACTGTAACTTTCTGCACTCTACAGATAATGTTCTGGATTAAGATATATGAGAGAAATTGTGGAATAAACCCAGTGAAGGCTGAGGTCTTATAATCACAGTTGGAAATAATTATTAACCTCTGTGATCCATAACTTTAACCTACCAACAAAAATGTGGCTGGCAAAAATAGGGAATTGAAGAGGACACTAATCTCTCTTGGTTTAGCACATGGTTTTGACTGTAATAATAAGAGGAAATTAAGCAGGTTTGAAGTGTTACCTCATCAGCTTGGTTGTAATAGCTATGTGAGCCTGTAGGCTGCAAGCAGGTAGCTATAGCCTAGCTGATGCAGGCATCAGGAGAGTGCCTTCTAACTAGACTGTGGGAGAAGAGCTCTCTTAACTGGCCACAGTCATAGAGGTGCTACTAAGTGGTGAGGGGGTACAGCTCAGTGACATTACATAAACTGTCCATCCATACTTATTGTACCATATAATTACTTCAGGAGTACATTCATCATAGTGATATGTAATAAACATTTGTCAAAAAAACATTTGTAATGGCCACACAATCTATTACATAGTAATTCCAATATGATCAAGAAACAGTGACAGTGTAGTATTTCCCTATGAAAAGCTTTAAACCATATTAATACTGGATAATTATTTAGCTGTATACAGTGGACCCCCGCATAACGATTACCTCCGAATGCGACCAATTATGTAAGTGTATTTAAGTAAGTGCGTTTGTACGTGTATGTTTGGGGGTCTGAAATGGACTAATCTACTTCACAATATTTCTTATGGGAACAAATTCGGTCAGTACTGGCACCTGAACATACTTCTGGAGTGAAAAAATATCGTTAACCGGGGGTCCACTGTATATATTTTTAATCAATATACAATCACTTAATTCTACTAGCATTTACAGTATGTACATGAGTGACTTGAATTCATGATGTCATTAGTACAGTGGACCCTCGCCTAACGATATTAATCCGTTCCTGAGAGCTCAACGTTAGGCGAAATTATCGTTAGCCGAATTAATTTTCCCCATAGGAAATAATGGAAATCAAATTAATCCGTTCCTGACACCCCAAAGTATGAAAAAAAAATTTTTACCACATGCAATATTAATTTTAATACACACAAGCTGAAGAAGACATGTACAATTACATGACACTCACCTTTATTGAAGATCTGGTGGTGATTGATGGGATGGGAGGAGGGGAGTGTGTGGATGATGATAATGTTTAGAAGGGGAATCCCCTTCCATTAGGACTTGGTGTCAAGTCCTTTTCTGGGGTTACTTCTCTTCTTTTAATGCCACTAGGACCAGCTTGAAAGTCACTGGACCTCTGTCGCACAACATATCTGTCCATAGAGCTCTGTACCTCCCGTTCTTTGAAGATTTGTCTAAAATGGGCCATAACATTGTCATTGTAATAGTCACCAGCATGGCTTGCAATAGCTGTGTTAGGGTGATTTTCATCCATAAAGGTTTGCAGTTCAACCCACTTTGCACACATTTCCTTAATCTTTGAAGTAGGCACAATGGATTCCACAACTGGCATAGGCATCTCAGGGTTAGCCCCAAACCCTTCAAAATCTTTCTTAATTTCCATACTAATTCTCACCCTTTTTATCACAGGGTTGGCACTAGAAGCTTTCTTGGGGCCCATGGTGACTTATTTTGCAGGTGCAATCACTAAAAATGCTGTGATAATATGAAATGTTCCGACTGTATGTTTGGATGCGACCGCGGTGGCTGGCTTGCAAACACTGGCACCCACGGGACAAGTGAGGCACGCTCAGGCCACACGTGGATGCGTCTCGAACGGAACGAATCGCGTTGGGCAAGTTTTTTAGCGCTAGTCGAGGCAAAATTTTTGCCTTAAAATGTATCGCTAGGCGGATTTAATGTTATGCGATGCGTTCGTTAGGCAAGGGTCCACTGTACAATATAAGTGTCTTGTCAGTCGGCTGGGAAGTGACTACGTATTCTAAATACAGGAGTAACTCTCTAATACGGAGGGTTAGTTTCCATATCACTGCCTTAAAACGGATCACAGCCTATTTTTTCACGCACCAGTACATATAAAAGTCTAAAAAGCATGTTTACACTATCATTTGCAGCGCTGTATAGCCCTTGTGGTTTAACGCTTTTTTATTATAATAATAATACACTATCATTTATCAAGTGCGCAATAGCACTAGACCTAAATACAGTATATGATGTGAAAATAATAAAATTTTCAAAAATTTCCAAAAACAATCTTAAGAGCAAGGCAAGCAGTGAAAAAATAAACATGAATATAATTGATAAGTGCTGTATTAGCGAAATGCTCTGGAGTGCCATATTAACACAGTCTGCCTGTTGTACTGTAGTGTCCTACTGTTTTTGAATGATCATACAGGAATTATATTAATAGTGTGTGGGTATTATTGATGGTTTTCAGATCTGAATATTTGATCCATATAATTGCAGTCATTATCTGCCATCTACCTGTATGTATAACTTCTGTAAGCAGCATTCCCTTAAGGCTTAAGAGAAATGGCTTTGAGCTGGTTAAGTCTTTTGATCTGAGGAATAGGCACTACCCTTTTCTCAGATCACACCTGATTACTTCCCTCTCATTCCCCAGCACTGGATAACCTTTTCATGATTAGTTCTTCCGAACTGTGATGATAATTTGAGTAACAATCCTTTCAGTCTATTGACACATTTGAGGCATCAGTCTTATGTACTACCTCAGGTTTTTTTGTGCCCATTCTGGCCCTAGTGGGTTTAGTGTTTAGTTATGATCATAAAAATAATAATTGTGACCATTCTGGTAGTTACTTGTTGGGGAAATGGACCTGTGACAATCTTACCTATTTCTATGCTCCATAGAGGTTTTTAATGAAGAAAAGCATACCCAGAATCCCTTTTTCAGCTCTCCAAGTCTCTCTTAATCATCCCTACAGTTATAATCTAATTGTCTGTGCCCTTCTAGAGAGGCAGGTGCTATGAAATAATTATCAGATGTGGGTTTTTTCATTGGGTCACCCTTCCTTGACGGGAAATGAGTGCTAAAAATGATGAGTACAGTACATGTTGTATTGTACACTGGAAGACAACAGCAGGTGAGGTAATAAGACATTGCATGTAGTCATGTAATGTTTGTACTGTTCTTGTATCATGCACAAAGACTTATTGAGACTGAATATGCAATATTTGACTTAAATTTTAAGCATGAAAGAGCAAAGATTAGTTCTTGTAAGAAGATGGTAAATACCAACAACTTAGGAGGAAGTGGACACAATTTCACTTAAGAGACACTTTTTTTGAAGATGTTTTACTTCTTGTACCTTGATCACTTTAAGTGATAAGGTCCTAGGACCAAAATGGCTTCAGTAAGAGTTCTAAGAGTTTAGCACTTAGTTTTGATTGTAGTAGAAGTAATATAATAATAATAATAGCCCTAATTGTCCTTTCCCTCTTTGGTTATTATCTTAAAAATAATAATAGCAAGAGCTGTAAATAAATGGCAAGGGCAGTGATTAGGAAAGCTTGTTTGCCAGTGGCATAAAGAAAAGTTGAGAAGATAATCCATTTTTTCCAAAGAATCAACATTAAAGGTTCTGAAAATAGGCAGTCCTGCGTAGTACCTAGTAGCATTTTTTGCCATTTTCGGCCAGATTTTCAAAATTACTTAAAATCACAACAGGGTATTATTTTCTATGCTGATTCAGAATATACACTTAAAAATGTAAAATAAGATAATTTTAGCATCATATGAGGCCCTACTTTCCCGGTAATTCCTAATAAGAGGAAGGTAATATTTTCATTAAGACTATTCATTATGGAAAATAATTAACCCTTAAACTGTCCAAATGTAGATCTATGTTTATGTGCGTAGTGGTCCGACCATGATATTCCTCATTTGACAGCATGTAAAAAAAAAGTGGATGTATGTTTGGACAATTTAGAGGTTAAAAATCATGAAAAATAACAAAATTATAAAAAAAAAAAATGGAAAATGACTAAAAATTATGAGAAGTAAAAATTAGGAAAAATAACCAGAAATTATGAAAAATGGCTGATTTACACACATCTTCCTAATCACTGGTTAAGTAATTTTTTAACTGATTTTGTGAAATATAATTGTCTCTAGGATGACCCTTGTTGGTTTAGCACTTAGTTTTGATTGTAATAATAAACATTTGTGTCTAGGATGAAATAGTAAGTGTGGTGGAATAAAATTGTATAAAATTACATATTACATAGTTGGAATTATTGTATTCTGAATTAGCATTTGTGATTTAAAAAAATATCATGGAGAGCATAGCAACAAAGACAGTTGAATTGGCTATAAGATGCAGCTATGAAAAAAAAAATGAATATTGCATTATATGCTGCTTAGTATTTTTTTATGTGGGGGATGAATGTTAGATTTGATAGGGTATGTAGAGGGGTGTGGTGGACATTTAAGGCACAAGCTTGTAATTTTGGCTTATAACACAATGATTGTTTTGCCAGACAACCATAGTGTAGATTCATTTTTGCAGTAACTCCAGAAAAATTAGTCTCAGGCAGATAATATTTTGTCATTATGACAATAATGGGCAATTCTGTAACCAACAAATTTTGCCTGTTGTTTCTGAGTCTTTTTATCCAGATGATTTTATTATGTA